>NW_017306990.1:71560-72235 GCF_000935625.1 Nanorana parkeri
CTGCCTGTCCCAATCAAAAAATTACATAAACATTTTATTTAACTTTTCTTCAGTCTTTGTAAATTGTCACGTACCTATGCCAGCATAATGAATAACAGTGGCCAGTTCTAGCAGACCAGTCATCTTAATATTATAACCAAGGACCAAAGCCATGCCCAGCAAATAGAAAAGACTAGACTAGAATGTTTTCAGGTTTTCTGTTGACCAGAGGAAAACCATTTTATAGTTACAAATCACATAAACTGAACTACAGGACTCATCATTCCAAATGTCCTTTCTTAGTTTTTCACGTTACCACAGTGTGCCTCAGCAGGATAGGTAATGGCATGAAGCTTTTTTGTGTCCTTGCACAATTCACAGCTTTGGGAAAATATGTAGAGGTACCTAATTATGCTTATACCACCTAAATGTATCTCAGTTTTGGTGGTCAACATTGTATCTCAGCTTTGGATGAATGGCAGCATGTTTAGTTAACTGCTATTTGTTTAACCTCCCTGGCGGTATGATTATGTCAGGAATTTTGTACCAAAAGCGGTACATTGTTTTGCATGGAAATTTGGTGTTATCTGTTGTAGGCCTGTAATTCTTAGTAAATCTTAGGAATAACTCACCTAAATCTGTCCAAAGAAGAGTCCAGTAGACATCCCAGGTATGATAAAGTTTGAAACACGAAAT
>NW_017306990.1:73877-111147 GCF_000935625.1 Nanorana parkeri
TTTTATTATAATTTTTTATAATTATGTATTATATTATAATTTCTTATAATTGTGAAAAAGTGTCAGGCAGGGCAGTGAACAAAGCTCTAGGGACAAAATTGAAGTTAAATAGTTTGATATATAAGTGTAATCATAGCAGATTACATTGTATTGTGTGTATTCTTTGTATATTGCAACTTTTCACTTTTGAATTTCCCGCCTGCTGTGACGCTCGAAAACGAAACTAAAAGTCAGATGTCGGCTTTTAGTTTAATTTTCGAGCCACGTACAGCAGAGGACGCCGCGGGATCGCAGGGAGAAGGTGAGTGTCACTTTTCTCTGCAGCCCCGAGTCTGGCTCGGGGTTACCGCTCCTAGCATTGAAAATTCACCCCGAGCCAGACTCGGGATTACCGCCAGGGAGGTTAAGCCTTTTTTGAATCCACAGAATGGAGAGGTCTTAAGATGGATCTGTTCTGATTTACAGCCATAAAATTTGCTGCCAAATTCACAGGTAGAAACTCATCTTTTGCTCCTCAAACAAATGTAGAGGCGCAAATGCAAAATCCAAAAATGTAAGTCCAAATCCAAATCCATGCAAATCCAAAAATGCCCTTTAGTCTACTTACTGTATGTATTGCTAAAAAACTATAAAAAAAATCCCCAAAAATCTTAAAATACTTACAGTTCATCTTCTTGAAAAATAAAGATATGTTTATATAATCCCCCCTCCCCACTACGTGATGCAATAGTGCCATTACTGACTCACTGTGTATAATCGCTCATTCTTACAGTTCTATTCACTAAAGGGTGAAGCATTTGGAGAAGGCAGGAGAAGTGAACAATCTAGGACAACATAGCTGAACTGGCAAGTGAGCTCAATTGGGGAATTTTTCCAAATCAGCTATTTTGGCCTAGATTGTTCACTTCTCCAAACCCTTCACCCTTTAGTGAGAGATGATATACTGAGTCAGTAATGGCTCTATTGCGTCTCATAGTGGGGTTGATTTACTAAAGGCAAATAGGCAGTGTACTCTCCAAGAGAATGCATAGCTTAATAAATGTGGTGAAAATTAATTTAGCAAATAATACCCAATCACATGTAAGGAAGCTAAAAAAAACAAAACAGTATTTTTGCTTGTACATGATTGGATGATAGGAGTAATTTACTAAACTAATGGGACATTTCCCATGCGATGTGCAAATTTCCTTGCAAAGTGAACAGTCTATTTGCTTTTAGCTATTCAATCCCAACATTCAGTCCAACCGCATTAAGGAACTGCGATCTGGAGGGGCAGCTTAGAGGAGAAGAAAAATATTAGGAGGCACGCAGTAATCTGCGGATGCTAAAACATTTATGTCAGAAGTGTCAGAATTCCTTATTTCTATATTTTTTGTGGATACGTGATGTAGGAAGCACAGAGGACAATTCTAGCCTGGTAAATAGCATGAAATGGCAACCTCTTTTCTCTCATGTCAGGCTTCCTTTAAATCTAGCTTCTTATCTGTGAATTTATCTTCTATAGGGACAAAATAAGATGCTCAGCTATAAATAATATTTTAGCAAAACGTTTTTAGACATTCTCATCCTGAAAAAAAGCTTTGTTTCAGAATAAAATCAGCATCACATTACCTTCTACTTTATATAATATTAGCAGAAAGGAAAGGTTAATTCTACTGCAATGCAAGAGATATTCATAAGAGCTAAAACAACATAGCACAGCATGTACTACTGGGATTCCCTTGTCATTTATTACAAGGAGTGCATTATGTAGTGAAGTTAAGAGAGCTAAGGACTTGAAAGGGCTGGAAACAGCCTCCTCACCAAGCAACAAAGAATCTTGCTAACTTTACTGGGATTCAGTTTTAGTTCTTTCAGACAATGTACCTGTAAGATTGCCATGTGCTAAGTGCATCAGAGCATACATAATTACGACAAAAGAATATAACAAGAATGAGATATCAGCCACTACTGTGTATTATGGTTCCCGAATGTTTTTCTAACAGTATTACTATTGTTGCTAAACGGGCAGAAATAAATCCATTAACAGTGTGTCTATATTGTGTTGCCTACTAACAAAATATCTTGGGAGACTGAAAATGCTTTTAAATTGATGACAAAAAAAATCCTATTTTTCAATACCTCCGCTGAATATTTTGCTCGTTGTTGTGACATAACTTTTGTTCTTTGGCAACATGACACTAATATATTTTATGATTTTAATGAGGAATGGAAGACTTTTCCTCAAAAGCTGTAACTAAGGCGGAGGTTGACAGATAGTAGTTTCGACAAAAGTAATTTACATCTTTTCTCCATTAAACACAAACCCAGCCCTCCCCCCTCACATTCCACATGCCCAGGTCCCTACTTCCCTTTTCCTAGCAGCAGAAGCCTCCACCTATGTTTGAAGCCTTGTTGCCAAAATTGACTCCCACACCTGCAGCCACACCTGCACAGTAACTCTTAATAGACTTGAATGGGGCCAGAATCCTAGCGCAAATACTGTAGTCATATGATTTCATTAAATTCTATGAAAAAGTTACTATATTGGTGTGGCTGGCATAGAAAAAGCTTCAACAGTGAGGCTTTAAACACAGGGGGAGTCTGTTTCTACCAGGAAGAGTATATAGCTTAGATTAGGTGGCTAGGGAGGGTTGTAACATGGCAACAGATGAGTGGAGATGCTAGACAAGATGGGGAGAGCTTTGCCCATGCTACCCAAAACTGTAATAAAATGTTTTGCAATATGTGTGCTTTAATCAATTTCCTCCTCCTGATTAAATCATATCTGTCTGGATAAAAAAAATAAAACTATAACTGTTAACACTGTTGAATTTGTTTGATAGCACATGTCCCAATCCTTTCTCTACTACTCACCAAATATGTGACTGAATAGTAAAGATGGTCATGCCAGAGCATGGCGAATCACATGAATTTTTAGAATTTCTTAAAAAAAGAGGCCTAGTATAAAATTTAGGCAGGTGTAAATATTTAAGAATTACTCAAATTTGATGACAACAGTAGCTTCTAGTAATGCCTAAAGTCCAACTCCAATCCCTCCCCCTTCCCCCACAAAGCTTCCACTTCCACTCCAGCTGCCCTGTACTTTAAAGCATAAATTTTGAGCATACTTACCTTAAATTCAAATTTCTTTTTGATAGTCATGTGACAAACAGAGTTCTTCCTCTTCTTCCTCAGCAATGGGTAGTCCTTAGTGCTGCATGAAACAGTGCTCATGCTATATGTGAGCACTGTTCTATTCAGCATTCTTCTGCGATCGTAGGATAGGTGATGGTGCATCCCCATGATGGCAGGAAGTAGGTTCAATGATGCTGGATGTAATTAAACCGGAGTGGAAGCAAGAGGTGTCAGCTGAGTATCTGTAGGTGACTGCACTAGGTAGAAGGTTAGTATTTCAGCCAAAGCTGCATTTTTCTATTTCTACACATGTTGACCAAATTATTTTGCATTTATTTATAAATTATGAATTTAGACTTTAAATACATAATGGTGGAATTGATCAAAACTGGAGCAGACAAAATCTGGAGCAGCTGTGCATGGCAACCAATCAGCTTCTATCTTCAGTTTGTTCAGTTAGGATTTTAAATGAAAGACAGACCCGGAGAGACTAAGCGGAGGGGCTACATGACTGGGGGGAGGAATAGTCCCGGGAGAAAGGGTTAACAAATAAATTGGGAATAGCTGCTCTTACCTGATTGGACGTGGGAGTCAGGTGTCTGGGAGGAGCCGCATGGGAAGGGACTGCGAGGGCTGAGGGACGTCCACTTTCTGGAAAGCGACGAAGGAAGCAGGTTGTCCCACCCTCCCGCCATGAATTTTGTGGTTATGGGGGTTGGGGGGGTTTTCTTTTTTCACGGCAGCTTGGCGGGTTAGGGGGTCTTTGGGGGGGTCTACAAAATCGGAGTTGAGTACAAAAATGGGGGGCCCTCAGCTGGTATGGGTGCTTCCCCCTGTTGGTGTCCGGATTTGTAAAGGGCGGGGCCTGGCCCCTTGGGAACCCAGAAGGAGTAAGTGTCCTCGAGCTGGTTGTGGTGCAGCTGGGGACATGGGTGGAGTGTTATGAGAGGCCTTTTTGGGGCTGTTGGGCACCCAAAGACCCCTTCTCAGGTCAACCATTGTTTTACAGTGTTATTTGTGTATATTATTTGGTTTATTACTTTTGGTTATTGTTAAAACTGTTTGGTTAATAAAAGGGCTGCTTTGACCGTTAAAATCCATGTCGCGCAGTCCGTGTTTATTGGGGTTTTTAACAGAGGGACAAAAAAATGGACGAATCCATCAGTCAAGAGAGAAGCTAATTGGTTGCTATGCACAACTGCTCCAGGTTTTGTCTGCTCCAGTTTTGATCAATTTCCCTCATCCACCCTACATGAGGTGGATGAGGATGGTCATTTTGATGAGTGGTATTGTTCTAAAATAAAATAAATATATGCATGACTGTTCCTCATAAGTGTTTAAAAAGTTATGTTTCTGCTTTTCATTTTAGTCATGGTTATCATTTTGTTTGGGACTTGACAGAGAGATGCATATGTCTTTAGAAATGTCAACAACTTGAGGGTTTGCTAAAAGTTAGATGGTCAATTTTCTTAACAAGCTTTACTTAAATTAGAACTATGAGGTGAGTGCTTTTCACTCACCTCATAGTTCTAGCCAAACTGTGACAATGAGACTGTCACAGGTCGGCTTAGTAGATCGGGAGGTGAGCGAACACATACAGGCGTTCGCTCACCTCTCGATCCTGTCACGGCTCTCTGCCGTGACAGGGGAGGGGCTGGATTCCACCCTCCCTGCTCCGATCCGCCAGCGCTGACTGGCGGAACGGACAGGGCGGGTACAGCTGGCTCTGCCTCTATATAGGCAGAGCCAGCTGTCAGTCATGCAGCTGGGCAGATCCAGACATAATTGTCGGGATCCGTTTCAGCTGCGGCGTCTTAGTATACCGCGAGCAGCAGCTCACGGTATACTGCGGCGTCTCAGTATACCGCAAGCTACTGCTTAACCCCATAGTTCTCCTTTAATAGGAATCACAAAAAATCTGTGTGTGCACCATCATTTCTGCTTTTTTTGAATCACCCAATATCATCACTTTGAAAAGCCCTCTATAATCCATTCCTTCTTGCACGTAATACTGGAAACTGAAAAGAAGGGTCAGGTTTTGTAGGACCACCCTAATTTATCTAATGTCAGAAACTTGTGGTTATTTTGTGTGTGATGGGAATATTCTGCATGCAGACAGCCCTGTCTGCATACAGGTTTTCTGGAAATTTTAATTCAAGCCAATTTGCAGAAGAGAAATTTGGAACAAATGGTGTATAAATTCATATAAGAAATTACTTGGCGTGGTATGCCATCATTGATCGAAAACCCTTTTTTAAAAGTTTATGTTTGCAAAATTGGAAAGTGGGATTTTGCATAATTCTCCTATATAATGTTTTCATGCAAACACTGAAACAAATTGTTCAGCGAAGAACAAAATATCTTCACGAATTTAATGTAATTATTATTTCCATAAAAATACAAAGGAGAATATGAATGCACATGAAGGAAATTGTTTCTTTATTAAAATATTGTGTAAAAAAACATTCCTACTAAAAACTGCTCAGCTTATTGTGTGTCCAAAGGGAACAGTAATGATGAACACATTGCTTTTAATTTAGACGCAATCATGAGAAGATTTTAAACAGTCTTGCCAGTCCAGCTATTTCATCTTTCTCTAGCGGGAATACCCATCAAATGGCAGAGCCTTTGAACTTATGTATGAGCTTCTTTCATCTAAAGCATTGGTGTTGATTTACAGAAATACAGACTGCTTAAGTAATAAAAATAAACAATTTTTCTATCAATTATAAAAAGGAGCAAGCAGTGTGCAAATATACATTCTAGTGTCCCAGTTTCTATTTTATCATTACAAATAAATATTTTCACATGATACATTTTATCATAAATTATCATAATTATATGATATCATATCATATAATTTAATGTAGTACAATAATTGTGATCAGCTGTCATACTTCCACCAAACACTAGGATTATTTTGTTACTAAAATCATATCTAATATGCTATCTACCTCAAGCATGCTCATAAAAGCCTCAATCAATTCAGCTATGGTGCAACCTGCAAATGACTGTCAGTATGCTTGGCTCTGATCATCAGATGTAATTTTTAGCATTATGGCATATAAAATATATTCTATTATTATGAAGAAAGCCAGCAAGCAGAAGGCATAAACTATAAAGCCTCCAAATAGATGATAAGGGAGGTGAGATCTGGGACCCATAAATACTCTTCAGAGTAAGCTGTCACTACTGAATATGTCAAGCAGAGAACAACTGCAAATTTTTTTGATAAATGTAATACACAAAGATGCTGCATTTGCAAAAGAGTAAGAACCAAAAGGTTCTTCATAAACCTATTTTACAGACACAAAATTCTGATAAATGTGATATCCCTTTAACCATGTAAAATGTCAAGATAGCTCAAAATGTAACTGTCTGGCTTAAGTATAGTAGACTAGAAAAAAACCTCTATAGAAATGATTGCACAACTAGGATATCAGAAGACAAAAGATCAAATATGTTATATACGGAAATATTGGTTCGGGCATTGCAATAGTATTAAAATGAAAGTTTTGAGCAAGTTTCTTTATCTCTTCCAGGCTCTTCCCATTTTGCCAAGCTAATTCCCTTGTAACAAAGTTTATCTGGGCCAACCGACATCCTCATTTGCATCACACCCTAGCTAAATCTCTTGCCTTGCCTCCTTTCCAGAGCCCCATGGTGTTTCTCATCCCTTCCCTCCTCATTTAAAACTCATCCTTTGATTCGTACTACTCTCTCGATTTGTGCAAGAGCTTTCTCTCATTGTGAGGATTCTCCTCTCTATCCTGTCATAGGCAACCCTGCTTTCCTGCCAGGACATCCGGAGAGCTCTTTTTGATCCTTGCTCAGTAGACGAATCTTCCAAGTACCATACGTTCTCGTGTGATGGATCCATGGAAGGCTTTCCAATTGAGACACTTTTTGCTCATCCTACCTCAACATCCGCTCACGCTTCTTGAGAGACTTTGTGATGCTCAGGGTCCCATCAGGCATACGCTCTCAGGGATATACTCTATTCTTTATTCCCCATCTAGTATTGAGAGACCTGCCTTTTTGGCATGCTGGGAACAGGAGCTTCAAACCTCAATTTCAGAGGTTTAGCGCTAGAATAAAATCCACTTTACCTTGAAATCATCGATTTGCACAAAACACCAGAAGACTAACTAGTCCTGACTAGGTGCTACCAAACTCCGGTCCTCTTACATAGACTCTATCGCGGGATTTTCACATTCTGTTGGAGGTGAAATTCGGAAGTGAGCACCTTACTTCATGTTTTTTGGGCCTGCCCAGCTTTATCGCATTTTTGGTCCTCAGTACGCACTATTATGCGGAAATTTAAAGACTCCGATATCCCTGATGACCTATCTATCTTCCTGCTACATAATACACATATGTTTAGGAAAGCTTACTTGCAGTCTGTGTCATCTCATAGATGCCACTATATCCTGTATACCACCCCACGTTGTCCATGTAGATAGGCAGAGTGGAGAAAATTAGGGAAATGGAGGACCTGATCTTGACCCCCCAAAACAGACATGATTGGTATTTCAAAATGTGGTATTACTGGGGTAGTACTGAATAGACTTCATTCAGTCTCCTGGGGCAAGGGCCTTCTTTTTTTTGTTTAATATCTTTTTATTATTTATACAAAATATTCATACCATAATAATAAGAAAAAATATAACAAAGCATCAACATCACGTATCTTGTTTACATACAAATTTAACTTCTCATCATCACCACAACTTACAACGTCCCACACTATATACTTAATTCTTACATAGATATGTTAACATAACAACCCAAATGTCCTCCCTTTGCCATTTCCGTTTACTTGTTACCCCTTACAATTTATTGGAGGGATGCGGTGGCTACAAAAAATTTTCATTTCCCTTAATTCATCCCAGTTCTTTGTGTTCTGCATTCTAGTGGGCCTGTGGATAGTCTCCCCTATATTCCAATGGCTGGATAGCTTCTTCCATTTTTTTATTTTTTTTATGCTGATGCTCTTTTTCTTTCACTCTTTTCTCTGTTTCCCCCTGTTTTTTTTTTTTTACCTCCTTCTGATTTTATCTGCCCAGTTTCATAGATTCATTATCATGCTGTTTACCCTTTTAATGTTTGCAAATGACCTTGCAGTCACTTTTTGAGAAGATGGTTCCTGGCTTCTTATTTTGACATTACTGGATTACTCTGTTTTATTGTCACATTATTACAACTGGCTCTGTCTATTGTTAGCTTTTATTCAAAATGAAGACTTTTGCTGTGTGTTTCACTCTGTTTATCCACTTTTTGTTGTTCTCCATATACCATTGTTTGTTTTGTTTATACAGAAAATCTCTAAATAAAGGATATTAAAAAAAATATATATAATTCTATAGTTTTTTTAAAATAAACTTATTAACAGGTCTACCTCATCCGATGGCAAAATCAGAACAGAAACCGATCCTTAAGTAATCACTGCATCCTGATCCTCTAAAACATAAACATATTCTTAAAATATCATGCCATTATCACACTGTAGCTGAAACAATATTTCAGCAAAAGATAGATATATTGGTGTATTAGTGTATATTGGTGTATAATGGCAAACATATCACTATGTTCCTATGCAACCTTCTAACAGTACCACAATAGTGGGAAAGACACTGAATACAACTGGGTCATTATCCTACCCCTTGCTGCACCTTGCTATTAGCCATTATTCTGACTCAGATCATTGTGATAGCAATATATCTCTTGCTGAGACCTCTATGCCTGGCCTGTATAAGCAGATATACTCACTGCGGACAATCCTTGTCAGATAGCTGAACTCGTCAATACCGATTCATTCAAAAGAGGTGTTTATTCTTAACATCAGGATTACAGCAGATGATAGGAACAGCAGTTGAATGGTTATAGTATTGTGCGGTCAGAAAATTATGCCTTGTCTATCATACTGCGCAGAGTATATGTGTCCTAGTTACATGTGGCATGTAGCTGTGGCCATGACACAGGAAGTACTGCACACAGGAAGAAAGGTGGGGCTTACACAAAAAGGAACTGAGTCATCGACCTCAGTGATAATCAAGGAGCATAACATTAAAAAATACATACACTACCACAAAAGACCACTAGATGGCAATATAGGAACAAATATAGAATGACTATAGAAAATTTATAGGGAAAACACTCTATGCAAAACTTCTATCTATATTAACTTCTATAACATATTCTATGCCCCATTGGCGCGGCACCCACCCCGTCTGGCATTGTAAATGTCACTATTTAAATCATGACGGTAGTTATGCAAACGCAATTAACAACAGTGCAATTTGCTTTGATGTCTTGAAGACCTGAAAGACATAAAAGAGAACATGCATAAAATGCAACAACAACTCTTAGAGTCCATACCCTTGAACTTGCTGCTTGTCCTCTGGACTTTGATTGCTGAATAGTCCTTCAAGCGCAGTAGGTCACTCCATATCTATGCCCCATTGGGGCGGCACAGCCATGATGGACATTTATACATGCCTAATAAAAACAAGGTTAATAAATGACTAAAAGGGCAGACTAAATTGACTTTACCGGATGACAATACTTTATTTTTCTTATTTGTGTATCACAGCTACAAAATTAAAAGCTGAAATTATTTTTTTTTTAGTTTCTGCAGTAAACTTTTATAATGGCAAAAAAGTGGATTGCTTTTTATATTGGAGTTACATTGTTTGTTCTGCCTTTAGCAAAGCAAGAGCTGCAAACATGGACAAAGAATTTGTAACCTAAATAAGTTATCAAAAACACTGCTAATATTATTGTAAACCAATTAAAAGGATTATGTTCTACAGAAGCAAAGACACAGACTATGAAAATATCAGTCAACATTAATCATGTAACCACTGTGCTTTGGAACTGCACAGCTGTCTTGCAAAAGAAGACTAGACTCTCAGATGAATCACTCATTGGATTTCCAGTGTGCCTGACACACATCAGTTACCCTTAGCCTTGATCCTAAATTAATATTTCAGTAGCACCTATTAAAAACAGGGCTAAGTAATGACTTTTAGTGGAAACAAAACATAATGTAAAATAAATGGCATTTGAGTTATGAAGTGGACAATTGCTTTGTCATACAAATTAATAAATGTGTAGCTGTATAAAACAGATATTCATTTAGGGTTATCAAGTAGAAAATAGGCACACATTAGACTAGAAAGGCTATAAATTAAACTGGATCTTGTTTTTTGCAAGGAAAAGATAACAGAGTAGTATAGAAAAAAAAAAAAAAACGACAGCACCTTTGGCAACTGTTTCTGAATTATTTATTATTTCTTAAAAGTATAGCAAAACGTTTCAAGTTGCATTAATTGATCGGGTTTGTAGCAATATAGTTATAAAGGGCAATTTATGTGACATAGCACTACTTCCAACATACTGTGTATTCAAGGTCATTGAAAGTATTTAAAAACAACTGGTATGAACTCTAATCTGTCCTTTTCCACAAATACTGAAAGAGTTGGTCCACATAAAACTGGATTTCTTACTACTAGGACCCCAGTGGTGAGATTACTCCAAATAAGCATTGGCTCTTTAATCGGGTGAAAATGAGGGAATAAGGGTAGAAGAGCTTATATGCTATCAATAGAATTTCTCTGATTAGAACATGCCAAAAGTAAACCTCCACCGCTGATCACAGCCATGTTCTGCTGTATAGCGTGACTGTGTGAGTGTATATCCTGCATTGTATATTGTGCTGTAACATTTGTGCAAGGGAATACATTTGTTTACATGAATAAAATTGATGTTTTTAAACAATATTATCTCACGTTAGGACACCTTGAAAGTCCCAACATATTCAATTTTCACTCTCTCAGAGATGGTGTAACAGACTTACCCGTCCTCGGTCCAGCGCTGCCTGGCAGGGCCACGCACGGCCGGCTCAGCAGTTAGCTCCTCCCCTTCAGGGCCGTCCTGGACGGCAACCAGCTCCGCCCCTTCAGCTCCGTCATGGACGGGACCCAGTTCCTCCCCTCCGCGCTCGGCGAGGAGGGATTTAAGGAAGCAGGAATGTTTGTTCAGCATCCGACCGTTGTGAACGGTGCAAGCTGAACAAAGACCAGGAGTGACCTCTACAGCAATTCCACCTCAGGTACCCTCTTCGGCCCTCTCCGCCCCGGACCCCCGGTGGGCGTCCCTTGAGGGGGGGGTACTGTAACAGACTTACCCGTCCTCGGTCCAGCGCTGTCTGGCGGGGCCAATCACGGCCAGCTCGGCCGTTAGCTCCTCCCCTTCAGGGCCGTTCAGAACGGCCGTTAGCTCCTCCCCTTCAGGGCCGTCCTGGACGGCAGCCAGCTCCGCCCAGTCAGCTCCGTCATGGACGGGACCCAGCTCCTCCCCGCCGCGCTCGGCGAGGAGGGATTTAAGGAAGCAGGAAGGGTTGTTCAGCGTCAGAGGGATTTAAGGAAGCAGGAATGTTTGTTCAGCGTCCGACCGTTGTGAATGGTGCACGCTGAACAAAGACCAGGAGTGACCTCTACAGCAATTGCACCTAAAGGACCCACCAGAGACTCCCCTAAAGCGCAAGTAGTCTATGGCAATGCATACATATCTGGATGACTTGCTGACATTGCTCAGAACACTAATTCTGGAGTACATTTAACTGCTTTATGTGTGTCACAGAGCTTGTGGACTTCAGATTGCTAGGGGAGAGCTATCACAGCCTGTGTCTCTGTTATCACTTAAGCTACAGCTGACTGTTAACCAATTAACTGCTGATATCACTGCTGGAATGTACTATACCTATGTACTGTTACTGTTGATCCTTGAATGGGAAGTTACTCTTTACACTGCTAGGAATTATTGCCTAACAATTGCTGGAACTATACCTATGTACTGTTACTGTTGATCCTTGAATGGGAAGTTACTCTCTACACTGCTAGGAATTATTGCCTAACAATTGCTGGGACTTTAATCAGCCAATACCTTGAACTAAAACCCTGAGTTACTTAGAACCGCTGTAGTGAAGCTGTATGTACTGTGTGTTGCGTTCTCATAAGGCACTGCAAGCCTGCTGCGCTGTGGATGCAGGTGTGTTGGGGGGGATTCACAGCACACGGCTCACCTTAACTTATGCGGGAATAAGTGGAGACGCATATTGTATACACCCACTCTCATTCATCTGTTCATACCACACTTATAGGTTACCAAGTAACAGGGAATGATGTGTACTGATTCCAAACCCTCCATCACACACTAGATGGAGTGTGAAGGAAGGAATCATAACCCCCGTAATTTCACTAGTGCCCTCCGCAGTTGAGAGTCCAGTCATAACCCCGAGGGTCATTACAGATGGGGTGTCTGGACCCTCTTTAAGGACAGACTGTGTTATTGTTTGATCTACTTTGTCAGCAGTTCCAGGTACCTCTGGGTACTAGTGGTGGTATGACATAGATGCCATTTTGTGTGGAAAGGGGATGTCACATGTACCCTATTATGGGGCAGATGGACAGGACATGGCTCTACCCCATCATAGTTTTGTTTCTGCACCCAGAGTAGGCTGGGAACTTAACCCAGTTTTTCTAAAGACTTGCATTAGCATACAACATGGGGTAACATTGGTATGGGGTGTTAGAGCTAGCTTAAAGCTCAACATCAGGCTCCAGACACCCTCCTCACCCCCAGCTGCTGGCCCATCAATACTAACCTTTTCTTCAGTGGTCTTTGTTTCAGTCTGATGTCACACATCATCTCCATCCGGCAGAGAGCAGATCCTAAAAGCACCACGTAACAATGTAATTTCCCTCTCTGCAGCATTCTCCAGTGAGTACAGAGTAGGGGGTGGGCCCTTGATGCCCCTTGGCTTACAAGAAGCGGGTTGAATGATGCTGGGTTCATTCAACCAGAGGAATGCTGGATCGATGATCAAGATCGGGGGGAAGGGTGGTAGGTCTAACAGGTAGAGCCTTTTCTTATTTACCCAGGAGCTTTATGAGGATTTGTGTATACTGTTTGTGCCCATCATGGCATTGGGCTTTAATTGGCTTTTGACTCGTGCCTTGGATTGTGGTTTGCAGATCTTAGACTAAAAGCTCCTATTGGGCAATAGCTAATGGATACAAGGCCATATATACTGTAAATTTCTGAGTATTGTGCTGGTGTTCTATATGGAAGAAGATGGTCGAGGGTAATCTCACTGGGTCTTCTTTTGGAATCCTGGGAAAGCCGAGGATCCCAAATCCCTTGAGAATGTGCTAGGTGGGAATTCTTACAGGGTTTGGGACCCTTAGTTTTCCCCGGATCCCTGGGGAAGGTCCAGTGATGTGATCCTGGCCTTTGCAAGCAAGCCAGATGTTTGGCTATCTGTGCCAAGATGCCTGTGCCAGCATTTACAGAGGTATTTTATTGGTCCCTTCAGGTGAATTTGGACAAGTTTGTCATCCAGCCACCAGTGATGTTTCACCTGAAGTCTGGCTCAGGACCGGTCCTTCTGTCTGGACAAGTGATCGTTGGTAAAGCAGTGTTGATACACAAACAACCTATTCCAAGTCTCACAAGGCCATTGTCTCTATTAATGCCTGGAGTGTTCACTTCCATTGTCTAACCTGCTGGCTTCTGATTGGCCCCTGTCTGTGACTCCAGACACATTTATTTAGCTTTGTTGACTCACCCTTCAAAATAATGAATGGCTGAATTCCAGTAAGGGGTATGTTTTAATTCTCTAAAACTGTCTGTGGGAAGATTTCCCCTGACTCCCCTGAAAATGGTTCCCTTGGGCTGGGTTTAATGCTATATATCGGAAGGCAAAACTTTGTGTATTAGATCTGAATAGATCTGCATATCAAAGAGCTATAGGGGTGTGTTGGACTTCAGCAGAGAGGCTGCTGATTATTCACGGATAAGGGCAGCCTTCACTGTAACTCAGTGCTGGGAAGATGTGCTGATTTCATCCAAAAGGAAGTTCCAGTGCCAGTGAAACATAACCATAAGATTGTTTGATTTAGATAAGTTTAGTTTTAGTGTACACCTCAGTTGGACTTTGATAAATATTTAGTGGTTAGTTGGTACAATCTACAAGCAAGCACTGGTAACTAGGAACTGGTAGCATCTGTCACTGACAACTAGTAAGGTATGGAGTTAGGCACCAGTGGTAAATCCTTTGGCCCTTTAGGGGCCTGGCTGTGGAATTTGTTGAGCTATGCCCTAAAAAGTGTGACAAACAATGATTTGCCAACATTGATGGGTCGCAGTCAAAGGAACCAACTACACAGCTGCCTAAAATGTTGAAACAAAATAGTCCTAAATTATTACAACTGGTGCCAAACTTTTTGAAAACGTATTATTGGTGGAAGCTTCTGAATTGTCCTTTTTTGATACAGGATTTATATAGCGCCAACAGTTTGCGCTATAATAAACGATTTACAATTTAAGGAAGACATGACAATTACAATACAATTCAAGACAAGATGGTAGGGAGGGCCCTGTCCGTGAGGGCTTACAATCCAATAAGCATGGGCCAGTGATACATAAGGAGGTAGCTGTGTGGGGATGAATTGTTTGAGAATGTGATGGTTCAGTGGTTAGGTTGAGGTGGGATAGGCTTCAGAAATATATTTCTAAGATAGCTATATTTGTACATTCTCCTTTTCTATGTATAGTCAAATTCAGCAAATCCTAGGGGGGGGGGGGGGCAAGTGATACATGAGGAGGTAGCTGTGTGGGGATGAACTGTTTGAGAAAGTGATGGTTGAGTGGTTAGGTTGAGGAGGGATGGGCTTCCCTGAAGAGATAAGTCTTTAGGGATCGCCTAAAGGCAGTCAGAGTGGAAGATAGATGGACAGGTTGGGGTATAGAGTTCCAGAGGATTGGAGAGACTCTAGAGAAGTCCTGAAGGCGAACATGGGAGGAGTTGACGAGGGAGCTGGAAAGCAGGAGGTCTTTGGAAAAGCGGAGGGGACAGTTAGGGTAATATTTTGAGACAAGGTTTGAGATATGGCCAGGGGCAGAGTTGTGAATAGCTCTGTAAGTGGTTGTTAATATTTTTAATTTTAACCTTTGAGCGAGTGGAAGCCAGTGGAGGGATTTGTCAGAGGGGGGTTGCAGACACTGAGCAGTTGGTTAGGTTCATGAGTCTAGCAGCTGCATTCATGATAACCTGAAGGGGGGATAGCCTGTGTAGAGGTAGGCCAATGAGGAGGGAGTTGCAATAGTCAAGACAAGAGATAACAAAGGAGTGGATGAGTAGTTTTGCGGTTTCATTGGTGAGGAAGGGGCGTATTTTGGAGATGTTATGAAGGTGAAGGCAGCAGGATTTGGATAGGGATTGGATGTGGGGAAGAAAGGTGAGGTCCGAGTCCAGGATGGCACCTAGCACCTTGGCATGGGTGGAGGGATGTATAGATGTGTTATGAATCTCAAAGGGAAAAGTTGGGGGAAGGTGCACGGGCAGGAGGAAATATCATGAGCTCAATTTTTGACAGATTGAGTTTTAAGAAGTGTTGTGACACCCAGACTGATATGTCAGTTAGTAGATTAGTGACAAGCAAGGATACTGAGGGAGTAGAAAGATATATTTGAGTTGTGGAGTAGAAAGATATATTTGAGTTGTGGAGTAGAAAGATATATTTGAGTTGTGGAGTAGAAAGATATATTTGAGTGTCATCGGCATAGACACTAGGACCTTCTTGGTGCCCAGAACCACTGTAAGGCAAGTCTCCTGGCACAGATATAGCAGCTTTTTCAGCTGAGCTACTCTTGTTACTGGCCCAAGCTGTCTATATACCCCTCTCTGGAAGCCCCACTACTAATACTAATTAAAACAAATTCTGGTGACTTAAAGCTGAGGAATTAATATACATGAGCAGAAGACATAAGCAGAGGATGAGTTGCTGGAGGTTGAAGCACATATTCTGGGCATTGAGAGCTAAGTGGGTTAGCCTCCATGAACTGGGGACCGGGTGCTGACAGATTAATGTACATGAGTTGGGGATTTGAAGCTGACAGATTTATCTACATGAGCTGGAGACTGGGTGCTGACAGATTATTGCACATTAGCTGCGGACTGGATGCTAACAGATTAATGTACATGAGCTGGGGACTGGCACTAAGGGGATAGTTAAAGGGGATCTCACATACAGTATGTGGTGATGAATGGAAACTGAGGGGTTAATGCTGATACTTTGGCGAAAGGTCAATTACTTCATTGGCACATATGTTACATACTCTTCACTGACGGGTTTACACCCATCTCCTTGAAGTGGATCACTGAGTGGGAAATGTACACTGCAAACAGTGGTTAACACTCAAAACTGGGGGTAGCTGACTAAGGCGGTAGTGATCATTCTGTTAGGGCTGATGATGCAGGGGTTAATGCACACATACTGCAGATAGGTCACTGAATGTAAACAAAGGTGTGGGGGATGCTGGCTGACATCATAATGTTGCACATGCATAAATTATCATATTGGCTGGGGATGCCTAATTAGTTGCTAGGAGACTGGTGACCCGCTATCCTAGCAACCAATAAACATGAAGCTGCCAGAAACAGCACAGCTCCCAGCACACACATGACCCACTCTGAGCCCTAGTGTCTCTCTGTATCCCAGATCAAAGTTGATCTTAATCTGTAAACTGTAGATCATTATTTTTCAATTTATCACACCCATAGTGACCACATTTAATGTGGCGTTATTAAGAACTACCTGATTCTGTCACAAGTGTCAGTAAAGCTGCCAAACCTGGTGACAGGGCTTTTTATCTATTTGGCTCAGGACCTACTAAAAGGTCTATAGCAAAAGAAAAGTGGTTTTAAGGGTTTATTGAATTAACCCCCATTGTGTATGGATACTGGACATGAGGTGTGTGTGCTGGGGCAGGATATAGAGAAAAGCACATTGATGGGAATGTATCAAAACTCGAGCAGACAGAATCTGAAGCAGTTTCCCGTGGCAACCAATCAGCTTCCCTCTTGCATTTTCAAATCTTAACTGCACAAACTAAAGATAGAAGCTGATTGGTTGCCATGGGCAACTGCTCCAGATTCTGTCTGCTCCAGTTTTGATACATGGAACTGCAAGTGACATTATGCATAATAAAACAAACCCAACTTTAAAATATAAAATAAGATACTAACACTTTTATTTGGCAATAAATTGCCGCAGCATTTTTTATTGGTTTACTAAATACATTGAATACATTTAAATAAATATATCATAACTTTATTAAAGATAAATCAACCAAATAAATAACTAGTGCTTGGCTAGAAAAGCCCAAGCACACCAATCAGAATAAAGAGTAATTAATTTTCAAAATGTCCCCCTCAATGAGGTGACGAACCACATAAACAAATGCTGCGACAAGCGAAACAAGGGAGGGATGGGGGGAAGCTCATCAGGATGACAGCTGATAAAGGTGAGGGGGTACCCAACGGCTCCTGGTTTAAGCTTCAGCCAATCAGAGGCCATCAAAGAAAAAGAGTTTTCCCGTCTAAAGCGGTAAGTCTGCCTGGATACTGTAGGTAACAAATCACCTGTTGGAAAGAAAGCAGAAAAGAGCAGGAAAACCAAACAAGATGGGTGAAAAAGAACTACTAGTCACTGCAGATCCATGAGGGGGGGGAGAGGGACAGAAGTCACTCCCCTGTGGATCGGAACCAACCCGAGCCCGGTAACATCCATAGACCACCGCTCAGTAACCAGCAGAGGAAGGAATGCCCTGAATGCACCTGTTTGGAGGAATTGGAAGAGGATGCACAGACCACCAGACTATGCTGCTCCCACCAATTTCATACTGGTTGCATCGGGAGATGGGTTCTGGAATTGCCAACCTGTCCACTCTTCTGGCAAAGGATCACTCTGAATATTGTGGTAAGTGTCTTATATTTGTCAGTCATTTCTCCTACTTTTACTTTTTCTGAGTAGAAGTGAATGTTTTTATTAGCTGGTGGAACCACTTAGAACCATTTGAAATCCCTTTAAAACACACAGTGCATGTTTCATCTACCGGATTATTGACAGATGACCATAACCGCCCCTGAGTATTGGTAGTCCAGACAGCCGTCACTTTCTATGGCATATGAAGATGGCATTCTACGATTAAGCCACCCTTCATGATGGACAGATGATGGGGGCATCAATGATGGAGAAAGAGAAGGATATTTGCTGCACTCCTTACTGGGATTCACATATAGATGTACAGACAGGTGCTCGAAATGACTGCGGAAGGCGCTGCCACGTGTAGATATTTGAGCCTGATGAAGAGGACCCTGCGTGGCCCCAAAAACGCTTGCAACCTAGGGACAGCGTGCGTCAATAAATTAATGAATTTGATTTGGTGTGCTGGTGATGTTCTTCAAATATCTGGATGGAGAAAGATCTGGGTGCACTGGTAGACCATAGACTGAATAATAGCATGCAATGTCAAGCCGCAGTTTCTAAATCGAGCAAAATACTTTCTTGTATTCAGGCCCGGCGCTACCGCAAGGCAAGTCAAGCGGCTGCCTGAGGGCGCTGAAGGGGTGAGAGCGGAAAACACAGGGCATTTTGACAAGTACTTGTACTTGTCAAAATGCCCTGATGCTTGCCCTATGTTGTTTTTTTTTCCTTCACTTACCTTCGGTGCGGGAGAGCAGCGGTGAGTCAGCGCTGGTCCGGTGGGAGGAGCTCTAGGTGGGGTCCTAATTTAGCTTGCCGGCGACTGCCAGAGGATCCCGACACGCGCGCCACCTATGGCAGTCGCCGGCCAGCTAAGTTAGGACCCCACCTGGAGCTCCTCCCACCGGACCAGCTCTGACTACAACCTCACCAGCGAGGCACCTTCATCAAGCAGTAAGTGAGGGCAAGGGGGGTCCCTATTAGGAACTAATGATTATTAGCAGGTGATAATTGTACATCTATTGTCTGCAGTGTGTACTCTATGTGTACTACATATAGAGTACACACTGCAGACAATAAATGTACAATTATCCTCTGCTAATATGAATGGATTAAATGATCCATAGTACATAATATGTACATAACATGTAGTTGTACTACGGATCATTTAACCCATTCATGTTAGCAGAGGATGTTAGCAGAGGATAATTGTAAATGTATTGCCTGCAGTGCAGTATACTCTATATGTAGTACATATATACAGTACGCATTCCCAATACACTGTCAGCAATAGATTCACAATTATCCCCTGCTAATATTAATGGGTTAAATGATCCGTAGTACAATTACATGTTATGTACTATAGATCATTCAACCCATTCAGGTTAGCCGAGGATAATTGTAAATCTATTGTTGCAGTGTACTCTATATGTAGTACGTTACACACGTCCACTACACTGCAGCAATAGATTAAAAATAAAAAAATAAATTTTCGTGTTCGATTAATTTCGATTAATTATAACGCACATACAGGTCCAACTACATTGGCCTATACACATACAGCAGAGCAATGAAGTAATAAAATGAACTAGGATCACCCTAATTCAGCACGTTATTAATCTCACGTGCCCCACTCAATATGGCTGCCACTTGAGTGGGGCAACTCAGAATAATAACGTGCTGGATTAGTGTGATCCTAGTTCATTTTATTACTTCATTGCTGTGCTGTATGTGTATAGGCCAATGCCTTGGCTGGCGCTCGTCCAGAAAGTTTCTTGGGAAAACTCACGGACATCGACATCACTGGACTCCTCCCCCCTTCCCTTCGTTAGCCGACGGAGCCTCTTGGGGAAGGGGGGAGGAGTCCGGTGACGTCGATGTCCGTGACGTCACCGGACCCTCCGACGGGACTCCCGGAAGCCGGCGTAGAGGTGAGTGTTTTCATTAGCTATCAAAAGAATTTTAAATCGATCAAAAAGTTTAACGATTAATCGAGAAATTAATTGTTCATTTCCACAGCCCTAATTTACAATTATCCCCTGCTAACATGAATAGGTTAAAAGATCCATAGTACATAATATGTAGTTGTACTACGGATCATTTAACCTATTCATGTTAGCAGGGGATAATTGTAACTCTATTACTGCAGTGTACCTGGGATACCTCGATACAAATTAGCTCCCCTGGCTGCAGACCCCCACAGCCAGCGGGTCAGGGTTGTGCGAAAGAGGCCCTTGTCCCCATCGGCATGGGGACCCCCTCCCAATGCCGAGGGCGCGTGTCCTGGTATGGTGCTCGGAGTACCAACTATACTCTTTTATATGGCTCCATCCCACTAGGAAGATTGTGTGCATGTTTATTGACAATAAAATGAATCAAATATATCAACATTATGATGAATATATTTTTTTCCTTAAAAAGTAAAACTTCCAGTCTGTGACATCTGCAATGTTTTCATCACAACAAATACAAATCAGTATTTAATAATCTTATTGAGGTAGAGGCATGCAACTAAACATCTTAAAATGGGTTTCAGGGATACTGGTGTATTAAATGAAAAGAAGATTTTTTCCCAGCTGTAGTTATCAATAGATAACATGATCCATCTGCTAGTTTTACCCAAAAAATGTAGCAAGCTTAATTAAATCTCATAACCTGCAATAAAGCATTGCAGGATCACACTATGTTCCAAGCACATCAATAGACCTGGTGACTGGGCAATGTGTCCCGGGTCCCCGGCTGAGCACCCTGTGTCATATCTGTGACTGCTGCTCTCATAGCACAAGAGCAACATGCAAAAATTAAAGCATCATCAAGCGACCAATCTGATTGAATCAGAAACAATATATAGACAGCAGGAGAACAAATCAATTAACCTCCCTGGCGGTATGATTATGCAGGAATAACTTAGGAATAACTCACTAAATCTGTCCAAACAAGAGTCCAGTAGACCAGTGTTTTTCAACCTTTTTTGTGCAAAGGCACACTTTTTTCATGAAAAAAATCACGAGGCACACCACCATTAGAAAATGTTAAAAAAATTTACCTCTGTGCCTATATTGACTATATATAAAGTAATTATCTTGAATAGGAATCAAATAAACACAAAGAAATTATTTTATAATTACTTTATTATGAAATAATAAAGTATTTTATAATTGTTCATATTTCTGTTCAATCCATGACTTAACTTCACACTTCACACAAATACGTTTTAAATTCAAACTGTAGCACTGACGTAGCCCTGGTTAAAGTAGGGTTCAGTGGGGTCTCACTAGTCTTGGTTAAACCCCACAGAGCCCTGGTGAGACCCTACCAAGCCCTGCTTTAACCAGGGCTCTGTAGGGTCTCACCAGAGCTATGTGGGGGTCTCACCAGCCTGGTTAGACCCCTCAGAGCCCTGGTGAGATCCCACACTGCCCTGGTTAAACCCGGACTCTGTAGGGTCTCACCAGCACCAGGGCTCCGTAGGGTCTCACCAGGGCTCTATGGGGTCCCACCATGGCTATGTGCAATTTCACCAGCCTGGTGAGACCCCTCAGAGCTCTGGTGAGACCCCACAGAGCCCTGGTTAAAGTAGGGTTCAGTGGGGTCTCACCAGGGCTCTTTGGGGGTCTCACTTGGGCACTGTGGGGTCTCACCAGCCTGCTTAAACCCCACAGAGCCCTGGTGAGACCCTACCAAGCCCTGCTTTAACCAGGGCTCTGTAGGGTCTCACCAGAGCTATGTGGGGGTCTCACCAGCCTGGTTAGACCCCTCAGAGCCCTGGTGAGATCCCACACTGCCCTGGTTAAACCCGGACTCTGTAGGGTCTCACCAGCACCAGGGCTCCGTAGGGTCTCACCAGGGCTCTATGGGGTCCCACCATGGCTATGTGCAATTTCACCAGCCTGGTGAGACCCCTCAGAGCTCTGGTGAGACCCCACAGAGCCCTGGTTAAAGTAGGGTTCAGTGGGGTCTCACCAGGGCTCTTTGGGGGTCTCACTTGGGCACTGTGGGGTCTCACCAGCCTGCTTAAACCCCACAGAGCCCTGGTGAGACCCTACCAAGCCCTGCTTTAACCAGGGCTCTGTAGGGTCTCACCAGAGCTATGTGGGGGTCTCACCAGCCTGGTTAGACCCCTCAGAGCCCTGGTGAGATCCCACACTGCCCTGGTTAAACCCGGACTCTGTAGGGTCTCACCAGCACCAGGGCTCCGTAGGGTCTCACCAGGGCTCTATGGGGTCCCACCATGGCTATGTGCAATTTCACCAGCCTGGTGAGACCCCTCAGAGCTCTGGTGAGACCCCACAGAGCCCTGGTTAAAGTAGGGTTCAGTGGGGTCTCACCAGGGCTCTTTGGGGGTCTCACTTGGGCACTGTGGGGTCTCACCAGCCTGCTTAAACCCCACAGAGCCCTGGTGAGACCCTACCAAGCCCTGCTTTAACCAGGGCTCTGTAGGGTCTCACCAGAGCTATGTGGGGGTCTCACCAGCCTGGTTAGACCCCTCAGAGCCCTGGTGAGATCCCACACTGCCCTGGTTAAACCCGGACTCTGTAGGGTCTCACCAGCACCAGGGCTCCGTAGGGTCTCACCAGGGCTCTATGGGGTCCCACCATGGCTATGTGCAATTTCACCAGCCTGGTGAGACCCCTCAGAGCTCTGGTGAGACCCCACAGAGCCCTGGTTAAAGTAGGGTTCAGTGGGGTCTCACCAGGGCTCTTTGGGGGTCTCACTTGGGCACTGTGGGGTCTCACCAGCCTGCTTAAACCCCACAGAGCCCTGGTGAGACCCTACCAAGCCCTGCTTTAACCAGGGCTCTGTAGGGTCTCACCAGAGCTATGTGGGGGTCTCACCAGCCTGGTTAGACCCCTCAGAGCCCTGGTGAGATCCCACACTGCCCTGGTTAAACCCGGACTCTGTAGGGTCTCACCAGCACCAGGGCTCCGTAGGGTCTCACCAGGGCTCTATGGGGTCCCACCATGGCTATGTGCAATTTCACCAGCCTGGTGAGACCCCTCAGAGCTCTGGTGAGACCCCACAGAGCCCTGGTTAAAGTAGGGTTCAGTGGGGTCTCACCAGGGCTCTTTGGGGGTCTCACTTGGGCACTGTGGGGTCTCACCAGCCTGCTTAAACCCCACAGAGCCCTGGTGAGACCCTACCAAGCCCTGCTTTAACCAGGGCTCTGTAGGGTCTCACCAGAGCTATGTGGGGGTCTCACCAGCCTGGTTAGACCCCTCAGAGCCCTGGTGAGATCCCACACTGCCCTGGTTAAACCCGGGCTTTGTAGGGTCTCACCAGCACCAGGGCTCCGTAGGGTCTCACACGGGGCTCTATGGGGTCCCACCATGGCTATGTGCGATTTCACCAGCCTGGTGAGACCCCTCAGGGCCCTGGCAAGACCCCACAGAGCCCTGGCAAGATCCCACAGAGCCCTGGTCTCACCAGGGCTCCATGGGGTCTCACCATGGCTTTGTGGGGTCTCACCAGGGCTCATAGGGGGTCTCACCACACTCCGGGGGGAAACACCTTCACCCCCTTCTCTTTCCTAGGAAGCCGGGTTGGGGGGGGGGCTTTACATTTGGTTCTGCCCTCTGCGGTTAGAATGAGTCACACTTTAATGATCACTTTAATAACTCCTTCATGGCACACCCAGCGTTACATGCGATGACTCACCGGCCCAAGAGTGAGGAGGAGACTCAGCCCAAGTGATTCCGTCAGGTAACGAAGGGAAGGGGGAGGAGTCTATGTCCGTGACGTCACCGGACTCCTCCCTCCTTCCCTTCGTTACCCATCACGGACAACTACATCACCCGACTCCTCCCCCCTTCCCTTCGTTAGCCGACAGAGCCACTCGGGGAAGGGGGGAGGAGTCCGGTGACGTCGATGTCCTTGACGTCACCGGATCTCCGACGGAAGACCCGGAAGCCGGCGGAGAGATGAGTAACTTTGATCGATCAAAATAATTTTTGGTACACCAGAAAATATCTCACGGCACACTAGTGTGCCGCGGCACAGTGGTTGAAAAACACTGCAGTAGACATCCCAGGTACGATAAAGTTTGAAACACGAAATCATAAATTATAATATAATCAATAATTATAAATAATTATACGAAATTATAATATAATATATAAGTATAAGAAATTATAATATAATAAAAAAAATGGTCCAGTAAATGGGAATTCTGGGGCGCTGCCTGATCCATACCACAGTAAAAGTGCAGGCAGGGCACTAGACAAAGCTCTAGGGACAAAATTGAAGTGAAATAGTTTGATACATATATGTAATTATAGCAGATTGCATTGTATTCTGTGTAAATGTCATGTTTGCACTTTTGAATTTCCCACCAGCTCCGCCCCCCGCTGTGACGCCCGAAAACGAAACTGAAAGACAAATGCCGGCATTGGCCGGGCGAACAAGGCAGAGGACACTGCGGGCTCGCTGGGACAAGGTAAATAACCCTTTTTTTATGAATAACATTTTCTTTATTTTCATACATTTTCATAAGCAGGTTACAAAGAAAACATTCAATACAATTCAAGATACATTATAATGTTACTAACAACTAAATCAAGTAATGTTAGAATTACAATCATATAAGCTGCTCTCTAGTGAAGCTGGATGGAAAACTATATGACTGCCAGCAAGAATATAATGTAGCTCATTGGATTGGTATTCCTGACTTAGCACACATGTTGTAAACTACTAACCTTATATATACTATCAAACAATTATAATAAACATAATAATCAAAATAAACGAAAAAAAACCTATGTCATGTGAGTCTCGTTCCAGTCCAAGGGCAGATCAATGGGAGGCTCATGTCTCTCGAGTAACCTGTAGATCGTTGGGGAGAGCCCTCCGAACACCTCAGTTGGCAGTCCCGGCCAATTAAGGGATGATGGTGCTCGCAGTGACATTGGTTCATGGATGGCGCCGTGCAGACACAGGAAAAAAGCAGAAAATCACCAGCACTCAACAACGGTTGTCATGTCTTCTGCCTTGAGGAAGGGACCCTGCGTGGCCCCGAAACGTCGGTTTCTTTGATTTCTATGACGCCTCTGTCCAATAAAAGGACATACTTGCTTTTGATTCCTGAGTGCTGGTGATTTTCTGCCTTTTTCTCGCGTAACCTGACATCATTTTCATTGCATCATTGCATTTCGTACATTTATTGCATGTTCCAAATCGATTCCCCAAAAGGGCTCCCATCTATTCATATACTGGACATTTGCACCAAAGCATCCCACCTCTATTCCAGACTGGGCATGACACCCTTTGAGCAGGTCGATATTTGAGGGTCCCAGCTGATCCACACAAGACCCACCCCTTTCCTAAAGAATGATGTCCTCCATATCATTCCAAGCTTTCCATATTTTATCGTATGTTGATAAAGTGTTGTTTAACCTAGCAGTGAGATGTTCCATAGTCCGCACCTCCTTAATCCTACGGTATAGATCTAACTGGGATGGAATAGATACACGTTTCCAATTTAGAGCTATGAGACAGCGGGCTGCTGTCAGGACATGGGATAGTAATCTATTATCACATTTGTTGATATGCGGAAATGGAAGGCCCAGCAGGTAATGAATAGGGGATAGAGGGAGATGTGTCTGAAGCACTCTTTCCAGGGTTTTTTGTACCATTCTCCAATAAGGTTGTATCCGGGGGCATGTCCAGAATATGTGGAAAAGGGATCCCGTCTGTGCATCCCTCCAGCACATTGGCGACCCCATTTTGAACATAGAGTACAAAACTTCCGGGTAATGGTACCATTGAAAAAGTATCTTATACTGATTCTCTTTGTAGACTGAGCATATAGACGATTTAGCTGCTGTCTTCCAAATCAACCCCCATTGTTCTTTGGTTATGGGAGCGCCTAATGTTTTTTCCCATTTTATCATATACGGGTGGTTAACGAATTGCTCAGGTCGGGGAACCATCAACAGTTGATAAAGGGCTGAAATCATACTTTTAGAGGAGGGAGATGTAATACAAATCGATTCAAAGGGAGAACGTGGATTAAACACAAGATTGTTAGTGATAATTTGGGCAAAATGTTTAATTTGAAGGTATGGGAATATAGCTGTGGAAGGCAGGTCAAATCTCTCCCTGAGAAAAGCAAAAGGAAGTAATGTTCTGGTGACTCTATCCGAAATATATCTACAGGTAAATAAATGTTTGGACTGCCATGGAGCGATCCACTGTGGTGACAAACCAGGTTGGAGATTAGGATTCAACAGAAAAGGGGTCAAGGATGATTTTTCAGCTGCCAGATTATAAGTATATTTGGATTTATTCCAAAGTGTCAGTTGTAGGTACATAGAAGACAGGACCTGTTTTCCCACCATCCGCATCGGTTCAGACCATAGAAAAGCCGACGGGTGTATGGGCGCCATCCATAGGGATTCTATCTCCTTCCATCTCGAATGAGGAGGGAGGGAGCATAAATTAGGTATGGTTCGCAGTTGGGACGCTAAGTAGTATTTAGCGATCTGCAAAAATGCCATGCCACCCCTAGTCACTGGGGCAAACAGGACTTCTTTGGATATGCGATGGCAACCTCCATCCCAAATGAACCTTAAGATGTCAGATTGTAGGGAATCTAGGTCCGTAGTAGGAATTTTAATCGGCAGCTTCTCGAAAAAGTACAGCAGTTTAGGCAACATAGTCATCTTGATAGCTAGGGATGTCCCGATACCGATGCTAGTAGCGGTATCGGGGCCGATACAGGGCACTTTCAGGAGTACTTGTACTCCTGAAAATGCCCCGATGCATAGATCAGATACCGGCCCTTTAAACATTTTTAATTAGCTTCGGCCATTGACCCGCATAGCCCCTCCCCCGGAATACCTCTCCACCAAATGCAGGCTCCCTCTCTGCTCTGGCCTCTCCGGACGGAAGTGTGACAGCATGGCGGACAGTAAGTGTTATGTGTGGACAGTCTCTTCTCCCTGCTGGTGCTGGCTGCAGAGTTCTGTTTCCTTTCACAGACCTCTGCAGCCAGCACGAGAAGAGAGAAGAGACTCCGGCTGTGAGTTCCCCTGCTGCCCCCTCCCCCCTGTACATTAGCTGCTGCTCCTCCGTGTCCCCTCCTTTTCAACTTGGTAAAACTGTTTGCTTTTGGTAATATATCACAAAGTGTGAGATGTCCGTGCTCCTTATGTGTAATGCAGTCACCCGACCTACACAGCAGTTTTCACTCTCATTGAAAGAAAAGAATGTCCGTTCAGTGTGCTCACGGGGGAGGAGAGGAGAGAAGATGTAAATCTTGCCTTTACACAGAATGGACCTTCTCTTCGTTCATTGAGAGAGAAAACTTCTGTGTATGTCTGGTGAGGGCATTATTATTAAACACATAAGGAGCAGCTTTTGATTACACTTCATTTCCAGTTCCACCCATAAGTGCAGCTTTTATAAATTTATCACATAAGGAGCACTGACATCTGTCACTGAGATACATCACCAAAAGCAAACAGTTTCATCAAGTAGAAAAGGAATTGACACATGTAACAATAGCCAGCCTGCTATTGGATATTTTAAATTGCAATAGCCAAAAGCAGGCTGGCTATTGTACCCGCCCATTGCCTGCTGTCAATCAGCAGAGAGGACCTGATTGAGAACTTTGTCTTCAGTTCCTTCCTTTGCCGATTGACAGCAGGCAGTGGGCGGTACAATAGCCAGCCTGCTATTGGTTATTGCAATTTAAAATATCCAATAGCAGGCTGGCTATTGCTCCCAGCCACTGCCTGCTGTATTTACATTCAGTGAATCCAGTGAAGTAGAAAGGTGACACTAGAGATTTAAAAGACCCCTGATGTCACCTTAAAGAGAACCTGTCACCTCCAATGCACGCAGCCCTGGTGAGAAACTGCCCTAAAATCATTAGTTTGTATTGTTTTAGAAAAAATGTCACATGTCCCTTTAAGAAAAAGTATCGGTAATTGGTATCGGCAAGTACAGGAGGGACAGTACATGTACTTGTACTTGGTCTTGAAAAAGTGGTATCGGGACATCCCTATTGATAGCCATTAGTTTGCCCGTCAAGGATAGTTTGAGCTGCTTCCATTTTTGGAGGAGTAGTCTTAAAGAAGAAAAAAGAGGCTTATAATTAGTCTGGTATAGTTGGGAGAGGTGGGGGGTCAGCCTTATCCCCGGGTATTTCAAGGAATCTGCTACCCATGTATAAGAAAATGAGGACTGGAGAATAGAGAGGTCTTGGGGGGGGGAGGGACGACAACGACATTAATGGGAAGTACCATCGTTTTCAACACATTATGTTTGTAACCAGAGATCCCAGAGTAATTTTCTAACACCTGATGGAGATTAGGGAGCGATATCAATGGTCAGGTCAATGTTAAGATTATATCACCAGCAAATAGTGCCAGTTTAAATGATTGATCCCGAACCGTTACCCCAGCAATGTCCGGGGACATCCTTATGGTCGATGCCAGAGACTCTATGCACAGGGTGAACAAGAGTGGTGACAAAGGGCATCCCTGTCTTGATCTATTGCGAATGGGAAAAGATTGTGAGGTATTGAAAAATTGGGAGAAATGTCCCCTGGTGCAGCGCTAACACTGTGGTGATGGTGTGGGAGTAAGGGTTGGAGTGCTTGGTGTGCGGCTTCTTAGAAATACAGACCGGGGTGTCCGACGTTTGATAAGTGGGAAAAAACAAGTGAAGAAGCGGCACTACCAAGTGGTGATTTGTCAAAAATAGATAAGGGTATCAAACTTACCAAGTAGTGGGTACTGGCGTGGTATCAGCGGCGAGGTAAGGATGGATGAAAGTCCAAAGTTTGCTCAGTGTGATAGGCACTCAGAGCGGTGTGTGGGCAGATTTGGGGCTGAGAAGGGTTAAATTGTCAGTGGGAACCTGGGTCCGATGTAGAGTATAGCAGGGATTTGAGATGGGGGGGTGGGGCGTGATGCAGAGAGTGGCAGGCACGGTGGGGACCGGGTTACTAGATATTTTAACGATCTATGAGAGATGTAGCCCGGATCCTCAATAGTGTGGGACTGCTTGTCTGGAGGATGCCGGCCGCTGGGACGCGCTACCCCACGGACACACCGCTCGCTGTTCCGGGCTCCCTGCTCGTGCCCTCGAGCGGTGTAGTCTCACCTATCTCCTTGGCCCACCCTGACCTCCGTATTCCTCCAGGCATTCAACTGCACCACCGGCCTCCTATGGACACTCTCCTCCTGCCAGCACCAGCCCCGCCCCTCCAGTACGTTCATTTCAGGCTCTCATTCACTGTTCTCTCCCAGCGGACGGCATCCTCCAGACAAGCAGTCCCACACTATTGAGGATCCGGGCTACATCTCTCATAGATCGTTAAAATATCTAGTAACCCGGTCCCCACCGTGCCTGCCACTCTCTGCATCACGCCCCGCCCCTCCATCTCAAATCCCTGCTATACTCTACATCGGACCCAGGTTCCCACTGACATTTAACCCTTCTCAGCCCCAAATCTGCCCACACACCGCTCTGAGTGCCTATCACACTGAGCAAACTTTGGACTTTCATCCATCCTCACCTCGCCGCTGATACCACGCCAGTACCCACTACTTGGTAAGTTTGATACCCTTATCTATTTTTGACAAATCACCACTTGGTAGTGGCGCTTCTTCACTCCTTGTTTTTTCCCAAAGATTGTGAGGTAGCGTGTTGTAATTTAATAGAGGCTGACGGTGTAGAAAATAAGGCCATTACTGCTTTGGCAAAAGGTCCCGTAATACCCATTCTTCCCAGAGTGGCAAACATAAAAGGCCAGCTCAACCTATCAAAGGCCTTTTCAGCATCCAGGCTCAAGAGGAGGGTAGCTTCCCGCGTCTGCTCAGCGATATCCAAAAGATTGATTATTCGGCGCGTATTATCTCCCGCCTGTCGATTAAGAAAAATCATACTTGGTGCGTATGAATTAGAGTAGGGAGTATTCGGGCAGGTCTGTTGGCTAATACTTTGGTATAGATTTTAAAGTCAGAGTTAAGCAAGGCTATGGGTCTGTAATTGGAACATATTTTGTCGTCTTTGTCTGGTTTAGGAATAACTACCATGTAAGAATGTAAAAAGGAGGAGGGAATAGAATCCCCCTTCAGAAAGCCATTGTACAAGGTTGTTAAATGTGGAAGTAATAGATCTAAATAGGTTTTATAATACAAATACGAAAATCCATCTGGACCTGGGGATTTTCAATTAGGTAAAGAATTTATTTTGTTAATAATTTCCTCAGACGTTATAGGGGCATTTAAGTCTAGCAATGATTCCTGTGTGAGCTTTGGCAAATTACAGGACCCAAGTTATTGCGGAGTTTAAAGTGTCATCTTTCACAGCAAATGCAGGACCTCCTAGGTTATACAATCCTTCATAGTATTCCTGAAAGATTGCAGCTATTTTCTCAGGGTGGTGGTGTAAAACCCTGCTAGTGTCCCGTACCGCTGAAATTCGTCTGTTTTGTCCATGTCTACCTTGAGTTTACAGGCTAAAATAGAATGGGCTTTGTCACCTTTCTCGTAGTATCTCTGTTTGAGATATAACATGGACATCTCTGTCTTCTGGACTAGAAGATGACACAACTGGGCTCGAATATTGATAAGCGAACGTAAGGTGGACTTGGCAGGTTTAAGAGCCAGGTTGCGTTCCTCTTTAATGATGGACTGTTTTAACTGAGCTACTTTGAACAAACAATCCTTTTTGAGCCTGGATGCTAAGGCAAAGCATTGACCTCTGATGGTGGCTTTATGGGCCTCCCATATTATGGAGTGGGAAGCCACAGATCCCATATTGATAGTAAAAAAATGACCTAATCTCATCTGCCACTTTCATTCGGGTTATTTCCTCTTTTAGGAGACCGTCATTGAGTTTCCAATGACATTGTTTTAAACGATTGGGGGCTATTTGGAGATGTGATTCTATAGGGGCATGATCAGACCAGGAAATAACTCCCACCTCTGCGCCCATCATGTTCCTCACCACGGGCATATTAACCTCCCTGGCGGTATGATTCTTTTCAGTTTCGTTATTTTTTTGGCACAATTTTTTTTCTAAATTTTTTACGCTATTTGATTTTTTTTGTTTATTCCGTTTTTCTTTTTAATCTCCCGCTGGTTCCGCCCCCGTGCGACGCGTATGCTTTCAAGGGGCGGAACCCGGAAGACAGATGCCAGTGCCGGCCTGAGGACACCGTGCGGCTTGAGGGACAAGGTAAGTAAATACTATGGGATATTCCCGAGTGTAGCTCAGGGTATGGAGAAGAAACCCCGAGCTACACTCAGGAATACCACCAAGGAGGTAAACAAAGAAGTAATCTAGTCTAGTGTGCGTTGCATGCACCGGAGAGAAAAAAGAGTAGTGTTTCTCTGAGGGATGTGTCAAGTGCCAGGAGTCCATACGAGAGTATTGCCTGAGCAAGCGACGGATGCACTTGGATTGAGCACAGGTATTCTTAGGAGGAGCTTTGCCAGGGTGATTAAGGTGATCAAATGCCACCGAATATGGTAAATTGAAATCACCCCCCACAACTAGATAAGTGTACTCCCACTTTTTAAGTTTAGAGAAAATTTGCTGAAGAAATAAAATTTGATTGCTGTTGGGTGCGTACACATTGCAGATTGTGGCGGGGATGTCATTCCAAGTTCCATTCAATATCACGTATCTACCCTGTTTGTCTAGAAGGACGTGACCTGGCTTGAAAGAACATGAGTCCCTTAAGAGAATAACCACGCCCGCCTTTTTGTCCAGTGAGGATGCCGCATAGGCTCTACAGTATTGGGAAAGTAAGAACTTAAAAGTGTTTAGTGGGTTAAAATGTGTTTCTTGTAGAAAAACTATGTCAGCCTTAGCTACTTTCAATTCTCTGTATACTAAATATCTCTTAGTTTGGGGATTAAGTCCCTTAACAGAGAAAGGATTCTGCAGGTGTTCAATGACGCCATATTGATGTTAAGGGAGCTAGGGGTTGATATTGCCCTTCAGATGTGACCACTCTATTCACTCCCGTACAATGTAAATAGAAAAACAAACTGGTGGTTCGGCTCGGGATCTTCCAGTAGGTTACGCAGACTTTGATTTGAGTCAGGTTCTCGGTTTTCTTTTTCACCCCCTGTGGGACCATGGACCATAGAAACAAAAACAATTTATAACATACAAAAATAACCAAATAAGAACTTTGCGAATACGTATTCAACCATTAAGTAAACAAACATATTACATTCCAAACGATGTATAATAGGGTAATACATTTCTCCACACTCAACTAGGAAAATATTGCCAGTATCCCCCCAAGCCTTTGGAGAAAAATGCAAAATGGTGACAATGAGTTAGCAGCCCTGGGCTTGTGAGACAGCCAGGATTCATAAAAAAAGTATCAGGGAATTTCTGGCAGTCTCAAAAGCCCTTCTTGTGTAAGTAATGCACTGGGAACATTCTAAAACAGAAGTAAACGTATTTGTAAGAGCACATAACATACATATCACAGCATATGTTATATCATCAGTGTTGACGTCTTGGAGTAGACCCGGGTGTTCCCCTAGGTTTACGTAGGGGAGTTTCGAATGGGGCATCTAACCTAAGCTTTTTTCCCAGGTGTGGTTCTCTGCCAAGTTGTTGGCTCAGGACCAAGTTTGGGCAAGGGGTCCTATCCGGATAGGGTAGGACAGGTGATGCGGAGATCCGAGCAGAACGAGGGCAGATCCTCTGGCACCCTGAGGGTGGCACTCTTACCATCCCTTCGGGCCGTAAGGCTACAGAGGAAACCCCAGCGATATGGTATGTCATTATCTCTCAAAAGGGTCAACAATGGTTGTAAGCATCGTCTTTGCTGCAACGTGACCCAAGAAAGGTCGGGATATAATTGTAGGGAAGCTCCATCGAACTCCAAGGATCTCATGTTACGAGCTTTCTGTAGAATCTCTTCCTTCACTCGAAAATAATGAAGATGACATCTCTCGGATTGGAGGAAAATCCTCTAGGTCGAAGGGCTCTGTGGGCTCGATCAATAATTATTTTGTTAGTAGACGGGGCGCCCAAAATGTAATTAAAGAGCGTTCGCAGGACATCCTGTAAGTCCTCAGCGCCGGTGGCTTCTGGTAAGCCTTTGAGGCGAAGATTATTCCGTCTGCCACGGTTGTCAAGATCTTCTACATGCCTCTGCAGGTCCCGAATGGTGTTAGCTTGTGATATATAATGAATTTGGAGTTGATACAGATCCAATTTATTGTGTTGCACTGCCTCCTCTATGTCCTCCACTCTGTGGGTCATTATGGAGCACCTGTATTTCATATTTGCAGGTACATATATTTGCAACATCTTGCACCAGTAGCCTAAAGTCTCTCTTAGTCGGTATATGTTTCATGCATTCACGCCATGAAGTGTAATCATCTTGCTCTGCATCCGATGAGGAAAATAAAGTAGAGGACTGCCCTGGCTTACGTTTCTGGGAAGGGTGCACAGGGGTAGGCATGTCAGTACTATGTGCTGTGTCCTGGGTTGAGGCCGCGGAGTAGCCTAATGGTAGTACGTCCCATACTAGAGTCCCTGGGCCCGGGGGTGCGTTGCGGCCTAAATATTTGAACCGGAGACATATCCGACGGTCCGCGCCGGGTTCTCCCCCTCCCCGGGGTTCGGGAGACCAACTGCATCTCCCTCTTCATGAGTCAGAGGTATCGGTGTAGGCAAGGGGGACTTCTGATGGTCTAGGGGTAAGTTGAGGCCCTCTATCTCTGTCCGTTGTGTAGCGGAAGGGGACTACTCCAAGGCGGCCTCGTGTGCCGTCCACTCACCCATCTCGCTTGCCGGCTTTGTTGCGATCGCCTGGGATACCGTAGGAGGCATCAGGGCTTCACCCACGGGGAGACCGATGGAGAATCTCCCGGCCTCAAGTCCGGCGAAGATGGTGAATAAGACATAGCGGGCCTGGTGTCACTGTTTGCGCCCGACGCCATCTTGCTGCGGGATCACCATTCGCCCCGGTCCGAGCGGTCAAAGTAGCCTCTGATGGAAGAGGAGGTTTGGGACCTCTTGGTAGATGTAGAGGGAGTCTTTGCAGACTTCTTGGACTTTTTCTCCCTCATGGTAGAGCTGGATAAGGGCTGCTAAACTCTTTAATTCAGCGGGTATAGACGCAGCTCAGGGAGGACACATCTTCTTACATCCCTTGGTAGCCACGCCCCCCGTAAATGACACTTTTGCGCAATCCCGAGTGTGGCTCGGGGTTACAGCTCTCGGTACTGAAAATTAACCCCAAGCCACACTCGGGAATACCGCCAGGGAGGTTAATAAACCGAATACAAATAAATAAATATGCCTATTGAATAAATATGGTTGATGTGAAAGAAACAGAAGTGGTCTAAAACTATAAAATGCATAATTACACTGTAGGGTTAATTTCATAAAGAAGTAGAGCGCTTTTACTTTGTAAAGTGAATTTTCACTTATTTTAGTGAATGAGGTGAAACAAAGAACACAGGGAGGGGAATTTATTAGAACTGGAGCAGACAGAATCTGGAGCAGTTGGCAACCAATGAGCTTCTACTTTTAATTTTCAAAGCTAAACTAAAGAAGTAAAGAGACAAGCTGATTGGTTGCTATGCTAAATAGAGCGCCTTATTGAGTGGCTAATAGGTGCTATTATACTTATAGAGGAGTGTATGCCGTCCCAAGGAGGAGGTCAGTTGAAAAAATGCGTTGGTTGGGTGTGAACGGTGTCAACGGTGTGAGAAGCAATTAAGCAGTGGCTACTTTTGATCCCCATGGTCTCTGTGTGTGTTGTAAAGTACCGCTCCAAGCTCACTCCTGTGATGGACTACAATCTCAAGTTTAGTTTACTAATTTGTATTGAGATAGTAGCCCATCACATGGGGTGAGCTTAGAGCGGTGGCTACTTTACATCACACACATGGACCATGGGGAACAAAAGTAGCCACCCTCCAGAAGGAAGCACAGTGTCAGCACCAATTCAGAGATGTTTTGAGGATCTACAGCTGAGTGATCCACAAATAAAATACATTTTTGTTAATAGTTGTATACTTGAATGTATTTTTAAGATTTAACTCCTGAGTTAAGAGTCGCTTGAAGTGTGAAGGGACAGCGGAACAAAGACAAATACGTTTTCCTGGTTTGTGTACAGAGCACTTGAGAACCATCTATAGTTTATAGATTATGAAATTGGGTATCACATTTTTTATAAAGGGGTTTATGATCTGGAGCGCAGTGCGGATTTGTCTGTCTCAGCACAGCGATGTAGTGGTTCTGCCTTGCAGCACTGGGGGTCCCTAGTTCAAATCCTGGCCAGGTCACTATCTGCAAGGAGTTTGCATGTTCTCTCTGTGCGTGTGTGTGTTTCCTCCCACACTCCAAAGACATGCCAGTAGGTTAATTGCCTCATGTCTAAATTGGCCCTGTATGCATGCGTGTAAGATTGTAAGCTCCTTGAGGGCAGTGACTAATGTGAATGTGCAACTATGTAAAGTGCTGTGTAAATTGTTGGCACTATATACATACCTGTAATAATTTAATTGCAGTGACTTTTCATTGATAGCACAGCAGCTGAATATATTGCACAGAAGAATAGGGCCAAAGTATAGTTTGAAGCCCGGACTGTATTATCGTAAATTAGAGCTTAAACAAAGTCCAGGTTACAGACAGATAAACTAAACAATACCAGAGGTAAAAGACCTGATGATTAGTTGGCCAGTTGAGTAGCTACACCCAGACAGGACAGGTGTAACAGGAATATACAAAGGGGTTGATTTACAAAGGCAAGTTGAATTTGCAAGGGAATTTGTACTTTGCAGGGGAAGTTTCCCCTTTCATTTAGTGAATAAGGTGAAACTCTGCCGATTTCCATCACTCAATCACATGCAAGCCAAAATACTTTTTATTTTTCTTGAAGACGATTGGGTATTCTTTACAAAGTGAAATTTGATCACATTCACCAAGCTGAGGGAAAATTCACCTGCAAAGTGAACGGTCTATTTGCCTTTAGTGAATCAACCCCAATCTCTTCAATGAATTAAAATGAACACAAAGATGGGGGGTGGTCTACATGTGGCCAGGTAAGGATGCATACTGTTAAGCTCCCACTTCTGGGATTGAGGTCTTTGTCTACCCAAAGGATCAGAAAGATCCTCTGGGTTAACACCAGCTTCCTCACAGCCCAAGATTATTAGCTCTTTCCTCTGTGATGGCCAGAGACAATGCCTGAGCACAATCTCTCTTCCCCTTGCATGGCATGCTAGAGATCCTAAACTAAAACATCTAACTCTCATCATAGCGGTGTGTATTTAAGTCCACATGATTCCAATGCTAATATGCACACTGCTTTGCCCTACCTTGAAATGGGAATTTAAATATTACATGCATCTCCTGCCTACAACGCAGAGATTTGTAATGTGGACTTACATGTAGGATACCACACTCTTATCTATGGGCTAGACACAATTGTAAGTCTACTATTCCAAATTCCCCAGCAGATTTGCCTGTAGTACAGCTGGTTAACGGTCTGACATGGCCCTTCCCTCTCCATCAATGGTCACTAAGTTTGAAGGATGGCCCATTCCTCCACAACTTTATTGGGTACAATCAGGGCCGGCCTTAGGCCTTTAGGCGCCCTGTGCGAGAAAGCTTTACAGCGCCCCTCAGTGGCCACACCCTTTAGTGGCCACACCCTTGTAACCACACCCATTTACCCCAATATCCGCACCATTTAAAGACTCCTATTTTGTTAAGCCGCAAAGAAACATATTAAAAAGTATGATAAAAATAAAACTTTTATTCAAAGGTATTAGACTTGTCGGCACAATATAAGTATTCTTATCAAATAAAAACAACAGAAGGCAAACAATAAATGTCAAACTACAATAGAGTCTATAAAAATAAAGTGTCAGGATGTCATGCAGACCCCTTTTTTCAAGTAAGTGCATCTAGAAAAGTAAAAATAAAAAACAGAACACATACCCCAGGCTACATGTAAATTAATGAATTACTATATGTCCGAATATATGAGAAATGTATACCGGCACATAATAATAATTTGTTTGAGAATGTGCGGCGGCTATGTTGGCCACCGGCGTGTTCTGTGAATGCGTACCACAATCTTGGAGGCAGGGAGCATGACGTTACATGACGCCATGCATGTGTGGCGTCAGGTAACCTCACACGCCGATATTGGCCCCACCATCTTGGTGTATACCTAGATATACACCAAGATGGTGGCGCCCAACACGTGCGGTTTTATATGACGTCATGCGCCCTGCCTCCAGAACACGCCAATGGCTTAATACAAAATAGCATATAAATGTGTTTTGTTTGATGAAACAAATGAAAACTTTTTTAGTTTT
>NW_017306990.1:111215-184607 GCF_000935625.1 Nanorana parkeri
CCCTCCGGCCCCCCCCCCCGGAAGTGGGGGGGCGGACGAGGGAGCGCTGTCATATCGGATGGCCAGCGGTGAGGAGTAGAGAAGCCGCCCCCAGGACGAGCTGTGACGGCCGCACGCCGCCCTTGTTGCCATGGCGCCCTGTGCGGCCGCACGGCTCGCACACCCCTAAGGCCGGCCCTGGGTACAATGCTGAGGTAAAGCCCCTAGATCTGGAGCAACAAACAAATGATGAACTTTGCAAGTGGAATATTTGCTGCCCACCAGTAGGTGACATTCAGCTCTTTACTACTGGCTAGGAAGGTCAAGCATGATATTTCATGATGGTTCTTTCCTTGAACAGTTGGGTTAATCTATGTTGAAATGATATGTGATATTCTTCTGATACCCCCTGATAATAATGAATACCAGTTCCACTTACTGGATCTAATAGATATTGTACTCTTGTCTGTTGCTCTTTGGATTTATCCTTTTCATTAATGGTTTATAGCTCTGTCTTTATACACATACATTTATAAATGTGTTTGAATTACAATGCTGCAGACTAACCTGGACTATGCAATTGCTTAACCCTACCTCTTATTTTCCCCGCTTATTCTATAATCCCCTTCCCCCAACCCCACCCCCTCCATTGCCTAGAGCTATCGGACCCTCCCACAGGTTGGGCAGTATGGTATGGACCCCCTGTGTTAATGTTATGATTTTTATATTGCAAAGTTTATATCTATGGCACCCTTGCCTTCCTCACTCAATAGTCATACCTACAGTACTTTTCATTTGTAGACATCAACATGTGGTGTAGTCTTGCCCTTGGAATTGGGAGTTCAGGATGATCCCATCTTCAACCCATGCAGTGGCCCACTGGACAAGGGGATATAAGAAACATGGGATGTTGTGTTTATCTGTTTAACATACTACATCCTAATTACCCACTTATGTTTGTTTGGTTATGGTTTTGTGCTCTGTACAATATTCAGTATGTTCTCCATTTATATTTCTCTATTTTGTATACGTCACATTTTTCCAGGGACCAGATGGGACTACTTCCCTAAGTCTCTTTCCCAATTTCCCCACATAGACCAGCTCTGGACTTTACACAGACCCAACTCAGCTAATAGAGGGAATTGTGTACCCTCAATTGTTTCTTTTTTGGTGCAGCGAAATGGGGACTATTCTTTGTCTTTTTTATTTTTTCTTTCACCAGCTCTTCTGTCTTCTGACTCTCTTTCTGTCTTTCTACCTCCCTCTCCCCCCCATACTCCTGCTTATTACCTTAGGCGAGACAAATAATCACTCTTAAATTCTTTATAATATGCATAAACTGAAAATCTATATTCTTTTTATTGAGGACACCCACTTCCTGGCAAATTAGGTATCCATACTACACAACCAGTGTTACCTGAAATGGGTATTTATCTCCAACCCTATAAAAGAGAATGAAGGGGCCAATATTGGTAATCATGGTTCACTATCACTAATCATTGCAGAATGTTCAGGTAAAAGTTAGTATGTCTTTTCTGAAATGTTGCATCCTAATGTGGGAGGGCTACCTTAATTTGGTTATTGACCCACTATTAGACACTTCTTAAGGAAGATCTCACCTTTCCTACTACGCTATTAATACATTGAAGAAACATTTTCATCTTTCACAGCTTATAGATGTCGAATACTTGGGATTATACATATTACTCGACAGTACATAATTTCTTTAGCATGGTTGAACTCTTTCTTTTCTCTTATGCGCTTTTCTGGTCCCCCGGACCACCATAGGGTCACAGAGTTGGTCATAAAATTCCCTGATATGTCTTCCCCTAATTTCGCCATTAGTCCCAAAAACTCAATACATGTGGACACTATAAAAAATTACTTTTAGATTCCACTTGCATGTCTGACATCCATTCTATATTCAATGACCCTGCACCATTACCATTAAAATGGGAAGCTCTAGACTTAAAGCACTTATAAGAGTGTATTTGTAATAAATGGTGCTCACCTAAAAAAAGAAGCTAAAAAAAGAAGCTTACTACTCATGTTACTTTGGAGTCTTCCGAAAAATAGCAACTGACTAAAACAAGACTGTAAATAAGACAAATACTTGACTCTTTAACCCTTTCACATAGCAATAAAATTGAAAGTATTTTCTATGAATAGGGGAACAAGAGTAGCGAAATACTCAAAAGAGTAGCCGGTCAGTCTAACATTGGTAGTTTGTAAACTGTTAGAAGGTATAATTAAGGACTATTTGGTAAAATTTGTTAAGGATAAGGGCATAGTTAATGACAATCAGCATGGGTTCAGGAAAGACCGTTCCTGCCTGACTAACTTGCTAACTTTTTATGAGGGGGTAAGCAGAGATATGGATGGAGGGAAGCCGGTAGATGTGGTATACCTGGATTTCTCAAAGGCATTTGATACGGTACCACACAAGCGCTTACTTCACAAGCTGAGGGCTATGGGCATAGATGAGGTGGTGTGTACGTGGATAGAGAACTGGCTACGGGAACGTGTCCAGAAAGTATCTGTAAATGGCACCTTTTCGGACTGGGCTAGTGTAATGAGCGGTGTGCCTCAAGGATCTGTGCTGGGTCCGATATTGTTCAACCTATTCATTAATGACATCGGGGAGGGAATAAATAGCCATGTTTCCGTGTTTGCAGACAATACAAAAATAGGGAGGGTACTAGAAACGGATTGTGGCAATATAACAATGCAGGAGGACCTGGATAAAATAGGGGAGTGGGCAATACTATGGCAGATGAGGTTTAATGTCGATAAATGCAAAGTAATGTACTTTGGAAATAAAAATAAACAAATAGGCTATACAATCATGGGTATGCCGCTAGGGAAGTCAGAAATAGAAAAAGATTTGGGGGTCATTGTAGACCACAAACTGAATGGTAGCTTGCAGTGCCAAGCTGCGGTAAACAAAGCTAGCAGGGTCTTGTCCTGTATTAAGATTATAGTCAAACCTCTTACATAAAACACTGCCTTCACCATAAATCATTGAAATCACTTACTTAACTTTATGATCCAGCTTGATCCCCTAAGGGTGCCTGGTTACAACTTAAACACTTCATACACACTATGCCTCAGAAGAATGACCTGTGCCATCACTTGTTCATTTTGGAAAACAATTGCATCTCCGATATTCCTGATCATACTATATAATTTTTATTTAACATAGAACTTAGTTTTTAGTTTTGGATAGCGTAATAGAGCATTATAACTAGAGGTGCACCGAAATGGAGATTTTAAAACCGAAACAAGACCGAAAATGTTTTTTATTTTTATTTTTTCACATTTATTTTTATATTGTATTTTATTAATTTTTTTATAAACTTTTTAATTTTTTAATATTTATTTTTATTAATTAATTGTTTATTAATTATTTGTATTTTTTACTTTACTTTTAGGGACTTTGTGGAAATATTAGGGGTCTAAACAGACCCCTGATATTTCCCTTTTAAAATAGAAAAAGAGATTGAGTACACAAATTCGCTCACATCCACTGTTGGGGTGAAGGAGTGGACTGCTTGGACTGAACTATTTGGGACTCGGTCATAGATATTTGGGAGTGAACCCTCGGTTACCATAACCTTGATTGAGTGCACTAAGGCCCCGTTCACACCTGGGCGTTTTACATCGCGTTCCTACACTCTGTGAAACGCTCAAACACCCAAAATCCCATTATTAATACTCTAGGTTGTGTGGAAGACAAACCCCATTTACGGATTTAGTCTGTAAAAGTGCACCTAATAAAAGTGCACCTAATAATTTAGTTGTTGTTAAAAGGTAAACCACGTTCACGGTTTTATACCCACAATTATTCACATGGAGTTGTCTGTAATTTAATATACAGACTGTAGTCATATAGATTTCTTTCACCTATAGAGAACCCATTGATTTATAAGGGGTGATTTACTAACCTAAACACATGCACGCACTAGGTGCGTGTGATTTTTACACAGCAAAACGTATTTATCAACCAAAAAGTCTCTAAAAGCATATTTCCACTAATGCCATATATGGAAAAATCATGCACATGATGCATATATAATGCTGCTTCACAGTTTAGACAAAAATGGTTAGCTCATGCATTTACATTCCTGCATTCATCAACGCAAGCAACACAACATAGAGCTAATTTACACAACATCACCTTGCAATTCATGCTTGGCTTTGCACAACACACCTACTGGGTGTGTACACACTACAAAGGTGTTTAGATTCCACCCATAGATCATGCTGGGAGGGAACACACTACAGAGGTGTATACATGTTCGTGGTGTGTTTATAAGGTTAGTAAATCAACCCCATAGTGTTATACCCACTAAGAATTAACCAATCACACACACAGTACAATTCATGGAATAATTTATGTATTTACATATTCACGGAACAATTCATTTATTTACAAATTTTTATTCAACTTTGTTTATATTACATTTAACAATTGATTCACATATCACATTTGAATAGAGGAAAATTCATGTTGATTTTCAGTTTATTATGACGTAGCGCAACATATTAGCCATTTATACTTTTTTATCTTCACCCCTATACAGAAATGAGAACTTAACATTTGCAGTGCAGGGGTAGCACCACTGCAAGGGTTAAGAATAATTGTGCCAGGAGTTCTTTAAACTGCTTACCTGGTGGTATTGGTTACCGCAGAACTTACACCAAATCTTTCCCGACATTTGTATTTCTTCAATTAGTTTCTTGTTTGTGATACTTTCCTAAGAAATGCTAAGCAACATACTAAGATAAGCATCAAGTAAATGCCAAGGACAACAAAATACTATGAAAACACACCAAATTATCCCTTTACTAAAAGGCTGCGCCACATAAACACAAACAAATTATGTATGTTTATTAATTATGTGATAATATCAAATCCACATACATAAATCCCACATAATACAAAGAACCTATATGTTAAAAACATTTAAAATACAAATATCACCCTAAATATACCAGAGTTTAGATGAGAGCCTTAATCTGGTATGATCCAGATCATAAATGTATATGGTGCAGCCTTTTTGTAAAGGAATAATTTGGTGTCATTAACTCTCACAAGTCATGATTTACCCACAAATAATGAGAATCAAATAAAAAGGCTGCGTTATGTTGTTTTATTACTTACATTTGGATACGTTAAAAACAATAATAAAAACTGCCTATTCCGCGCTGATCAAAAAACAATATTGCCGTTTTTTTTCCAGGGGATTGGCTAGCACACAGGAATGCTTTCCTTACTCTACAGTGCCGTGGTCTTTCTTCCCACCTGTTGTGATGATAAGTGTCAGGGTACTAGGGGGCTTACCTCTCCTCGGGGTGGCCATGTGCGGCGGGTGGCACGGGTTCCCCTTCCTGGCAGGACCCCTGGTACCAGGATTGTGGGTACGCATTTGCGACAAGTGCGCGGTGGACAGGCTGCGCGCGCAGGCACGGGGACATGCACGTAGTGCACCTGTTACTGGTATCAGGTGTGATCCTTGCTGGGGGAGGTTCCCAGCACACACCCTCTGCCCCTCTCTCGCCATTGGCTCCTGATGGAGAGGCTACCTGGTTGCCTCGGTAGCCGGGGAGTGGTCTCAATCCTCCACTGAGTATAAAAGCCCAGTCAGAGCCCTGGCTCATTGCTGAGTTATTCTATCCCTATGGTGTGATCTCCCAGCTCTCTGTGCCTTGAACCTGTCTTTATTCCTGAACCTCTGCTTGGACTCTTGATTACCGACCCTTTGGCCTACCCTTCCGTTACTGAAACTAGCTGCCTGCCTCGACCCGGATTGGACCTGACTATTCTTCTTGGATCCTCCCTGTGTACCACGACCTCGGACTTTGGCTTGCCAAGGGGTTCCACTCACGGCCCAGCCGTACCCCCCTGACAATAAGTCAGCTAAAGTGGCTCTTAATGCAGTCTCTGACTGGTATTGTTCCCATCGCTTTTGTCGATGTCCTTACGCCTGCCGACATTCCAGCACTGGAGAGTGGAGGACCAGACCATTGGCTGTCGTAGGACCATAGAGTAAGGTCAGTAGTGCTGAAACCACTGGACATGCATGAAAGCCAGAAAGCACCAGTCTCAGAAGGAACAGTCTGCATACATGTCTTAAGATGGAACTAAAGGTTTTTTTTTTCAATTGTTAGCAGGCTGTTGTTGCAGAAGAGACTCTGCATGACCAGCCAATCAAGATGGCAAAACCCAGAAGAGGGTGTATGTGGCAGTGAGGGAAGGAGAGTAAGTACGTCACTCTGCTGGAGGAGGGTGCATTAGGAGGTAAGTGTGCTATAATGTGCACATTTCTTGTGCATTTGTGCACATTTTAGCAAGAGCACTGGGTGACCCTAATACATTTTGTTCTACATTTTTAATGTTGAACATATTTCTTAAAAGGTTAAGACAGTCAAGAAAGGTAGGTGTATCCCATAATGAATTGATCTAACCCAATGTGCTTTATACTGAGCTGAGACATTTCTGCCCATAAGGTTAAATGTTTCAAGAGAGTTCATTTAGGTATTTCATAACATTATCAGATGTGCAATTAAAGGAAGAGCTTTTTATTTTTAAAAGACTGCCTACAAAGCCATAATAGGTGACACAACTGTACTTTATACATGCAGTAGCACTGACCCTGAAAACATACTTCAATTTTACACTGAGGCTTATATCTTTCTAAGAGCATATCTAGGACAGAAAATTATGCTTTTACCATTTTACATTAATTTTTTGTTATTTCTAGTCTGAAGGAAATGGCATAGCGGCACCAGCATTTATCTACAGTCTTACAATTTCTCCAGTGCCACTGCTGTTTATTGCAGTATTTACAGTTATCATAATATGTCATATTCAGCACATTATTGTGAACGCCACAAGGAAACCTTTGAGATGATCATATTCAAAATGGTTGCTATGGCAATGAATGCTAGAAGTCCTGTGGGAGACAGTTCCCATCAGTATCAAATACACGTTATGCATGTTTAGAGTTTAGAGAGTTGCGTTTGTCTATCAGATACTTAAAATTTTTCCCCACATCTACCCGACTATCTAAAATGAAATGTATGTTACCGGATAGTATAGAAAATTCATATGGAGGGCAACAGTGGCTTTAGCTTATAAAAAGATGTGGATAATAATTGTAATGAGCAGAATGCTGGAAGAACTGAAGGTGCAGTGGGTGCTGCCTCTAACAGTACTGTCAATTCAAAGAAGTCATGTGAACACTGAATAACCATAGGGCTTTTCCAAAACAAGAGAAGTGGTACTGAGCAGCATTAATGCATTTAGAATAAAGATGCCCATACACCTTGCAATCTAGAGCAGTTGCCCATGTCACCTAAGTAGCTTCTTCATTAATTTAAAAGCATAACTGAACAAAATTAACATAAGCTCATAAGTGTCTTGGGCAATTGCTGCCCCTTGTGACAGCTCCACTTTTAAGAAATTGCCCCATAGTTACAGAATACTAGTGTAGCGTCCACCTTACTCGGTCAGCGATACTTCAGCACAGGATAACACTACCAGAGGCCCTTAAGGGGTGATCTACAGTAAATAAAATAACGTGTCTTTCTGTATTTCCGCTGTAAGAAACCTCTATAATGGATCCACAGCACACCTTGAGTACCAGGGTAGGTTGCTATGGGTTACGGGAAATCCGCAATCTCCTTGTCTAGGGATAAAGGGATGTAGATCTGATGCTTAGAACCACACACTTTTTTTTTTAATGGGGTCCCTCCTAACATTCCTACCAGACCTAAAGTGTATGGCATTATTTGGGAGGGGGAACCACACGCTTTTTTTTTCTTCTTTTTAAATGACATTTTTTTCTTTACAAATGTCACTTTTGCTGCAGCAGGTTCTATACGTTGTACAGATGTGCCACTTTACAGGCAGTTTAAGCGGACCCCCCAGGCACGATATTTAAAGGAATTTTTCATTTTTATTGTTTCACTTTAAGTGATGTTACTATTATTTTTTGACATTTGACATTATTTTTTGAAAGTTTTTTTTTCATTGATACATGTCCTGCAGGACAGTACCTGAATCCCCATACCATTTTTATGGCCATTAACTTGCATATAAACCTTCAAAATGGGGTCAATTGATGTTCAAAATTCTAGCCCCCATAGATTTGCATTGAGTTCGAGTACGAATTCAAACTTTTTCCACGTTCTAAAGTTCGAATTTGAACCGAACAGGGGGCCCATCACTAGGTTTAATGATCCTTCAAGCCTTGTAGACATAGTCCGACTACAATTTTTTAAACCCAAAACTTACCCACTGCTACGCCACCTCCCTGTAAATCCCCACCTCCCAATTAGGAGACCACAAACAGGATTGGAGTTAAATGGCTGTAGCAGCCATTTATTAAAAAATTTCAAGTAAAACAGGATTATATATAACAATAACTTATAAAAAAAACAATAAATAAATATATCTCTAAATATATCTGGAGGCCTGTGAAGGCACCATTTACACTGACATTGTCGGTCTCTGCATAACCACCTAAAACTCTGGTCCCTAGCTGCAACACACCAACTCAGGGACGACATATGAGTACCTTGTAAACATAAGTCTTGGACCTTTTACTGATAAATCGGCCACAGCGACAAGTGGGAACACCTCACACTTAGATGCCCCTCCACACCCATAACACTCTTTGAATGCCCTCATGGAGAGCCAGGGAATGCCCTCATGGAGAGCCAGGAAATTCATATCCATTCCTATAGCGTTGAGATGAACGCCATCACCTCACAAGTATTGCCAGCTATCACATTCTAATTCTAGGTGACGAACCACTAAACCCCCATACCTCCCTGTTTACCTTGATTCTAGCTTTATTTAAGCATTCCACTGACCGGGCCAGACGCCAAGAAGTCTGTGCCATAATTTCCGACTACACAATCAAGGTGTCAGGGAAAGATGACCATAGTCGCAAAAAATTAAATGTTATGTCTCGGATGAGCTCCCGCATGGAATGGATAACGAGATCGTTACCACCCACATACAGGAGCAAAATTTCCAGCACCCTATCTAACCTGGCAAAGCGATGCACCTCAAGGACCACTCGGTTGCACAACATTCCTGGAAGGCCAATCCAGCGAATATCAGCTATGAACCAATGTATGCCAAGCTGTCTGCCGTCTGGATGAACATCTGCCTGCCGAGCACTACAAAATACATATGAATGCCCCAAAATCCAGACGAGGCCAGGACCAAAGTCTAGAAAGAATAAATCTAGAAAGAATAAAAAATAGGTAGTTTGTTATGTTGTTTATTTTGTTTAGCTAGTGGACTCCCACCTCCCAATACGTTTTAAATCAGCTTCACATGAACCCCATCTGGCGGCTTCAGTGGCCGTGCCAATGCAAAAAGAGTGAGAAGAAAATTGGCTAACATCATGATCAGCCCTCAGAAGGCATGTGCGGAAAACCTTAGCAAATTTTAAAATGGGGCAGGGCTGCCCCATCTGCATGTATCTAAAAGGAACCCTCAAAGCCTGGCGGTCTATCCTAAAATCCTCCACCGATTGTACCTGACATGCCGAAGAAGTGAGCACCTGACTGAGCTCCACCCACCTCCCTTTTCTTTTTGGAGCGTCTCCCTTTCCCTTGGTCCGTGTTGGAGCGTTGAATTAAAATCTTAACCATATCAGATGTCAACACCACATCCTGCCCCATGACACCACCATGCACAGGTTTTGAAGGGCTGACCAACTGACCTAAGCAAAAAGCTCCAAAGAAGCACCGACCAGATCCAGATACCTACTTAGAAAAGGAGGCTTCCTTTCCACCTTCACTGGAGTCATCCCTTTTTCCTGCAGGGACTTGGCCTGTTTAAAGCATCTGGTAAAGGCATGGCTTCCTCCACAACCTGAACATTCATGTTTAAAGCAGCAACCACTTTAAAACCTGCAGTTTCCTTTGTTGTACTGCCAGCAAAAACCTTTGCTTCTGGTGGCCGGCTGTCCCAAGATAGAGGAACTCCCTGCCGCCGATTAAAAAAAAAGGGGCAGGTGACCGGGTAGAGGTCATCAACTTCATCTAAAAGCTGATGTTCTTATGGTCCCAATGAATGGAAGGACAAACCACTTTGTGCTGGTGAAACTGATCATCATAACGGAGCCAAGCCAAGCCCCCATAAAGCCTATGAGCCTCCCCTATGGCATTAGGTAGCAGAAAAGAGCTGAACAGTGCTCAGGCATCTTTTCGCCAAAAGCGCTAGCTAATATAGCAAAAGCCGGTAACCAGTTAGCAAAACTTTGAGGGATTAGTCTATAATGACATTTCTCCTCATCCTTTTTTTTTTAGAATCGTCTGGTTTAACCCTGTCGAGGTTAATCTTGTCTAGCGGAAGAAGGGAAAATATGTTCACATAATCACCTTTTCCTATTTTTTCCCTAACCTCGGGTTTAAGGTGAAACCCTGAGGGACCTTCAAAACAAACTTAAACTTTGCACCGCACCGAGTCTGCCAAACGAATTGTATCTACCCTTTTTCTGTGGCCTTGGGAACGTCCCGCAACTCCTTATCTGTAAGCTTCCCCCGCAGTCTCGACTTGAACAGGTGCTGAAACCGCAACCGACTGAGCCACAGCTGGAGCGGGAGAACTTACCTGCGCTGTGGATGTACGAGGCTACCAGGCCTCAACTGGGGTTGCAGGTAAAGGCACAGAAGTAAACCTATCCAAAGCATTATGCAGTCCAAGCAAAAAATCTTGTATCCCCCTGCATTACTGGCTCTAGGGGGGGGGCAGATGGAGGCCCACCCAAAGCAAGTGGAATAGGAGCTATAGGGCCAACAAGGCTGACATCCTGCCGCCTGCCACCCTGAGCAGACCCAGTCCCCCAGATAGCCCACTCAATATTTCCCCTAAAGCATTGTGTAAATTGGATAAAAAGGGCTCACCTGGCTGACTAGGAATGGTCCCAAGAGCCGTTGTTCCAGAAACCTGCATGGAGCATCCCTCCAGGGGTTCCTCTTCAGAGGCCGACACCTCTCCTTCCGATGTTCCATCTTCTGCTGCTAGCTCCAGGGGAGAGGATAGGACGGGCAAACTGGAAACAGTTGCCGAAGGTCCGGCACGATGCCATCGCCATGTCCACTATGCAAAGAGGTCTTCGGTGCCCGCTCTGAAAGGCTGCCATGGGGTCAGACATCTCACGAGGCAGCCCAGGATCAGAGGTGGAGGAGGAGCCATCGGCCGCACCCCCGGGAGAGGCTGGTGCCCGCTGCTATACACTTCCCATGCTGAGCTGCATCACCGACTGTAGGATCGCTTGGTCCCGTTCACTTGGCTGGTGGGAGGGGGGGTTGGAGGAGAGCTGGATGCGCACCCTCTCTCTGGGTCTCTGCCTGTGTTAAGGATTCCTTGCAGGCCCACCACCAGCCAGCACAGATGGATGCTTGGAAGGTGGGCCTGAAGGATCCTGAGAGGGGCTCCTAACACGGCGCTGAGCCACAACAGAAGCACTGTGGTCTGGAGAGAAATGCTCAGGAAGCCTAGACCTCCTAGCACGTGATTCACAGTACTCTTTTGAAGTTTGGAAATCTTTCAGGATGGACAAAACCTGGCTCTGAAGCCAGTTGGGACCCATCAACTGTGCTGTGACTTTGAGTTGGTCCAATAAGATGTTTAAATCTGTCATTTTTTCACAGGACACAGAACAGCTGCAGGAGTGGAAGCTCGCTCACCGTGTGGCAACTCCAGACTGAACTATTAATTTTCCGCCCCCTCAGACCCCTCCTACATTAACCTTAATCCTATCCTTCCCATTTCCCTTTCCACCCTGTCATGCAGTCCTTTTGCCTATTTTTATTTTATTTTTTGCTCCAGGACTATCTTGACTTGCTTTTTTACTTGTCTTGCATTTGGTGATATAATTTAATACCTGCCTGTAGATGTAAGGTGCCTAAAATAAAATGTTTCTCTTTGAGTGAAATTTTACTTCAAATAACAAATTATTTTATGAGATATTAGGGACAGCTGGCATGTAAAATACATCATGTTCTACTATGTACTGCATATAGATGTCAGGATTTGTCTACCATATAATTTTCAGTGTGCTGAAATTAATGATATATTGCTTGCTAGCCATGCATTGCAGGAGTGTTAATAAACAGAGCAGGCTTGATACATGCTGCAATAAAGCTCATAAACAATCTGCTGCTATCTTGACATACCATAGCATGTGGCTGTTTAAACTGTAAAGGCAGGTTGTGTAAAATATGGTATATCATAGCCTGACTTGCAGGCATGAACATTGCACAGTATTCATGCATTTTGAGCAGCATACAGTGTATGTTATATTATCATGAAGGAGGTGAAAGGGAAACATGCTCTGGAAGACAATTACATGATCTTGTGCAGTGTGTGTTTAGAAATGTGGCTTTGCCTTACAAGCTGACAGAACTCATCATCACCACTATCATACAAACTAGTCAAATATGCAAGTTGGGCAAAGCTTTTACATATCTCCCAGCTTTGCAGGGATGGAAGTGAGTAACCCTTTTTCAGCATTTAAATGTAAAATAAAAAACATGTGCAATCACATTGTGTTTATTAAAACTGTTGCTTTGTTTCTAGGTCTTAATTTTATATGTTTTATATTCTTTTACAATAGTTTATTGAATTTAGAAAACACAGTATGACAGTTTCAGTACAGTAAGAGCCTGAGGTCAAGCCTCTGGAGCATCTGAGTCTGAGCTCTTGCAGAGTCTTGTGTGTGAGACAGAAAGTTAGGTGTAGTGAATGGAGTAAAGATACTATTTCTATGTTTGCAGATGACACCAAGTCATGTAGTGGAATACAGTTCTTACAGGATGTCTCCATCTTACGAGCAGATCTGAATGCACTGTGTGATTGGGCATCTATTTGGCAAATTAGGTTTAATGTTGATAAATGTAAAGTTCTGCACTTGGGGACTAAAAATATGCATGCATCATACACTCTAGGGGGAGTATGTTTGTGGGAGTCAATGATGGAGAAAGATCTGGGTGTTCTGGTAGACCATAGACTGAATAATAGCAAGCAATGTCAAGCTCCAGTTTCTAAAGCAAGAAAAATACTTTCTTGTATTAAAAGGGGTATAGAGTCCAGAGAGAGAGAGACATAATCCTGCCCCTGTACAAAGCATTAGTAAGACCTCACCTGGAATATGAAGTTCAGTTTTGGGCACCAGTTCACAAAAAGGATGTTATGGAACTGGAGAAAGTGCAGCGAAGAGCGAATAAACTGATAAGAGGCATGGAGGAGCTCAGCTATGAGTAAAGATTAACTGACCTGAATTTGTTCTCTCTGGAGAAGAGGCAATTAAGGGGGGACATGATCACCATGTATACATTCATAAATGGTCCATATAGTGAGTTGGTGCCAAATTATTCACTTTAAGCTCACTGCAAAGGACACGGGGGCACTCTTTGCGCCTTGAGGAAAAGAGGTTTAGGCTTTGCATACGGAAAGCATTCTTCACAGTTAGAGCTGTGAAAATGTGGAATAGACTCCCCCAGGAACTAGTTCTAGCTAACTCAGTTAATTGTTTTAAAAAACATCTGGATGTATTAGGCATCAGGGATTGTTGATCCAGGGAATATCCGATTGCCTTATGGGATCAGGAATGCATATTTTCCCCCTGTTGGAGCAAATTGAACCATGCTTTATAGTGTTTTTTTGCCTTCCTCTGGATCAAAAGTGGTTAATTGTGGGCATAGTGTTCTGTTTAGGCTTTTCTTCTTTCTTCTTTTTTTTCCTCCATATCTCTATAGGTTGAACTCGATGGACATGTGTCTTTTTTTCAACCTAACTAACTATGTAACTAAGATGTGAGGCAAGGCTTCATATTTGACACGTTTTAGAGAGAGAGAGATAAATTAAGTTAGAAGGGTGGAGGGAAGTTAGTAAGATTGGAAAGGAAAGGAGGGGATGGGGAGAAAGTGGTGGGTGTGGGGGAGGTAAGAGAATGAAACATTGGGATGTGTTATTAAAGGAACAGAGGAGTATGGGGTTTCCATTTCCCCAGCTTTGGGAGCTACAGGGTTTCCATTTCAGATATAAGAAATATATCTTGTAAATAAAAGTATGTATAAGAACAATATGGATTCATTGCATAAATAAAAAATGTATAGATAAAATAGAGAATTGTCAGCATGCTGGACAGCTGATCAACACGAAGAGTAGCTATCAGTGCCTTCCTGCCTTTGACTACTGTATTTCTCATTACACAGAGGCAGTGTTGTTAACCCTTCTCCTTCAGTGGCGCTCAGTTGCAGTGCTGTTTAACACTCCACCCATTGGTGGTCATTGTCAGTGTTATTTAATAATATTCACAGCTGCTGACACCCCATAGTGGTGGTCAGCAGCAGTGAAATTTGACTGTGCAGGGGGTTATTTACCTAATCACATGCTCCTTCAGTGGGAGTCAGGACTTGGGCTGTGTAGGAGTGATGTGATCTCTACCTGACAGAACAGTTTATTTTAGTTTCCGGTGCTGGAATGCAAAGAGCATTTCAGCACCAGACACACCACTGCTACTCTGCTGCATATGTAAACAGTAAACAGAGGGTTATCATTAGAAATCATGGAGCCCCATATAACCTTTCAGACAGAGAACCCCCTGCTGACCCGATAAGGCCTGGTATGGGAGTATTGCCTCTACCAACCTATAGCTGGCTATGGTTCCATCTGCTAACTGCTATATCACAATAGGTTCGGATGTCAAAGATTCTTCATCCAGGGGTATCTCTTGTATAAAGTGAATATCAGCGGCTCTGGTGGCGGGACAAGTGAGGACAAATAAAATCTTCTTTTCCATGCAGTTTTATTTTCTAAGGCAGGGGCGCCCACATTTTTTTTGTCTGAAGATCTACTTTTCAAATGACGAGCTCAATGAGATCAACCAACGAAAAAGCACCTGCATTCAGGGGCAGGAGGGGGCGTGGCGTGCATTGAAGTCAATGGCACAGCAGCCACGCCCCCAGTGCAATTGCCCGCACCCGGAATGCAGGCACATTAGTGCCTGTGTTCCGGTCCAGTGTGATCTGCAAAAATGCTGCAGATCACACTGAAGGCAGGGGACGTGGCTGCGGTGCCATTGACTTCAATGCACCTCCACGCCCCCTCCCGCCCCTGAATGCAGGGAGCCGTCCGGCTTGTGTTCCAATGCGTTCTAGAGGCCGAACACTTTGGAACGCAGACTTTGTGATGTGAACTGGCCCTCTCTCTCCCCTGTTTCTGTCTCTTCTCTCACTTTCTCTGCTGTCTCTCTCCTCACTCTCTGCTGTCCTTTCTCTCACTTTCTCTCCTGTCTCTCTCCTGTCTGTCTTTTCTTACCCCCCTGCAGCAGCTTCCCAAGTCTCCGCTCTCCTTCCCGTCTGCGGCATCTGACACATTCAGCTGCACGAGCACCGCGGAAGGACAGGACACAGGTCAGTGAGCCGATCGCGATCTACCAGTGTTCGCTTTGCGATCTACTGGTAGATCGTGATCTACCTAATGGGCACCCCTGTTTTAAGGTGATATTAATAGGCTGTTTTGAGGTTTGGATAAACATTTGGCTTTTAACTAGTAAGACTCTCTTCAATCTCCTATAGATAAATTAAAACCTCAATGATTTATTATAAATCTCATAAAAAGGAGCCTTCTATCAAGATTTAGTGGGTCCATCCTGTAACTCACTTACCTTCATCTATGATCGAACACAGCAGGCAGGAACCGCCTAATGCTGCTGCCCGTCTGCCCACCCTCTGCACACTTCACCCCCCATATCCAGCAACGCAGCTTGCAATGGATATTGTATGCTAGCTGGGGGTGGTCTGCTATTTCTAGTCTACTTCCTTTCAAGTTTTGGCTGGGGAGGGGCTAAACTGGTCACCGGGAACCTGCCCACACCCTGCATGCTCCACTCCACCCCTCCAGCAACACTCCATGCAATGCATTTCTATGCATGATGAGGGCAATACAGGAATAGCTTAATGTAGTAGTAGCTTAATGTTCTGGTTGGAAAGGGATGGGAGTACTTGTGGCTCAGGCATAACACGCATATATTAAGGTGGGCACCCTCCCTCCGCATAAAAACACTTTGCCCCCCTCATACTGGCCCACTAAGGGAACACCTAAGACTAGTCGAAACTAATGACTTTGCTCTGTTTAGTTGTGTTTACCTAAGTGGTCTAAGGTTGTTAGTGGTATACCTCAGGGTTCACTGCTGGGTCCCTTACTTTTTAACCTGCAATGTTGTCGTGGATCACATACTCGCAGTGATAACATGGATGTAGCTTCAGAGAATGTAGCTACCAGTGAATCACCAGCACTCACAGGATTCAAAGCGTGAATATCTTGTTCATTTGTATTGAACATGTGTCATATGCGTCAGTTTGGCCAACGTTTCAGGGCAACGCAGGGTCCCTTCTTCAGGGTGACTTTTTTTTACTATTCTAAAAGGTAATTATGTATACTGTGCTGTACATTGCCTATTCCACATTGCCTCATTCTATTCCTACTCCTCACCACCTCATGTATTTATTTTTATTTATTTATTACAGGTATTCTCTGTGCTGAGCTGTATGTTCCTCACTTCACATTCCCTCATTATGAACAATGTGATGTATGTTTCTGAAGGGCAGCAGTGGCTTAGTGGCACTCCTGCCTTGCAGCACTAGAGTTTAAATTCCAGCCAGCGCACTTCTTCATTGAGTTTGCATGTTCTCTCTTTCATGGGTTTTCTCCAGATACTTCAACTTCCACCCACATTCCAAATACAGGCTAGTATGTTAATTGGCTTCTGTCTAAACTGGGTGAAATATATGTATGCATGTGAGTTAGGGCCCTTAGATTGTAAGTTCCTTAGGGGCAGGGACTCATGTAAATGTACAATATGTAAAGTGTTGTGTAAAGTGTCAGCACTATAAAATTCCTATAATAAATTATAATTCTGCTCCCCCTCATATTGAAAACTGCACTGTACTTTCCCATTTTCTAGCCACCTAATTTTGTACACTGCACTGTATGCTTTTATTGCTATCTGTGCCTTCCTGCCTTTTTTACATTACCTTAATCTGTGCGCTGTGCTCTACGTTCCTTATTCTGACATCTCATATTGTATAATGTGCTGTACTTTCCCTATTCCATAGCACCTGGTTTTGTATGCTGTGCTGTACAGTCTCTACTACTACTGCATGTCTCAATCTCTACACTGCATTGTATGTTTCCTATTCTACACCACCCATTTCTGTGCACTGTGCCCGATGTTCTCTGCACTGGGCTGTAGGTTGCCTTTTCCACAGTACCTCATTCTGTACACCAAACTATACATTTGCTAATCCAACAGATCCCTCTGTGCACTTTGCTGTACTTTTTTTATTCCACACACCTCATTCTGCCCTGTACTGCATTTTCTTTTTCACATTGCCTAATTCTGTTCACTATGCTATATATTTCCTAATCCACACCCACGATTGTTGATGTGTATGTTACCTATTCTCTGCACTGTGCTGTAGGTGCCCTATTCCACACCACCTCATTCTGTTTGCTGTGCTGTACATTCCCTATTGCAAAATGTTATTCTGTGCACTTTACTATACATTTCCTTTTCCATGCCACCTCACTCTTTGCACTGTGCTGTACATTACCTATTTCACACTGCCTGATTCCAAGGCCAAATGTCATTCTGTGCACTGTGCTGTACATTTCCAGTTTTGCACTGTAATGTACTTGTAAATTTTTGGTCTAATGCAAATTTAGGCTTGGGCACATCAATTTACTTATATATGGCCATTAAAGTATAGGTAAACATGAAAAGATTTGAACACATTTGCTCTACCATTCACCCATGACAGATTAAACCAGGGAGATACATGGATAAATGGTATTTTGCAAATAAATTCAGTTATTTCTAAGGCCAAACAGTAAAAATGCCATGCTACTTTACAAAACCTAAATGAAAGGAAGAGTACAGGTTGGTAAATCAGACTACCATTCACATCCCTTTTATGAGTACAGGGAAGCTAAAGTAAAAATCATAGCTGTCCTATTAGATGAACTGAAAGACATTACTGTAAGAATAGCTGGATTTGCCCAAGCATGCCACCTCTGTATTAAATAGTCTTTCAGAGCCTTTGATTATTAAGTCACAACTGTCTTATGCAGCTCACAGATGTGTTGATAGCACTCAGCCCATTCAAAGCTAGATTCCACTATTCATTGAGCTGCAGGGCATCCGCACTTGAAAGGAATGGTTTCATTCTGAGGCTAAAGTTATAATCTGTTTTCTGATGAGATTGCTAATGCTTTGGAGTCGAGTGTCCCTTACCAGAGGGCTTGAGGCTTTCCAGTGCAGTAACTGACACATCCCTTTAAAACAAATCTCTTGTTTGTAGATATAAAAATGTGAGGAGAACATTATCCATTTTATTGCAGTTTCTGAAAATCTGCTTGTAATATTAGCAAAGAGCAAAAAAGCAAACAACCTTGTATAAAAAAGACGTGGCTTTATGTTTGCTTAATTATAGCAGTCTAATGTGACTCTTCATATATATTTTAAGAAACCTGACAAATATTACAAGATAATTCGGGCAAGGGTAAGAATATTTAATTATATCTAACTGTAGGATGTGAGCTTCATGCAACTTTTCATTAGGATTCATTAGGTTCTGAAAACCCTCTTCCCAAGGGCTACAGTTGTTGTTTTATGACACAATAACAGGGGTTTAAAAATCCAACACCAAATTTCTATTTAGATTTGATATCCCTTAGTTAATTAAGATAATGTTTTATATTATCAGGGTTATTCACAAAAGGGTGAAGAGTGGAGAAGACCGGAGAAGTGAACAATCTAGGAGAACATAGCTGAACTGGAAAGTGAGCTGGATTGCAGAATTTTCCAAATCAGCTATTTTGGCCTAGATTGCTCACTTCTCCTGCCTTCTCCAGACTCTTCACCCTTTTGTGAATAACCCTGTATGTGTTTGGAATTGGCATTTCTGTGCTAAAAAGGTGCATTTTATTATGAGAAGTTACACTTTCGAGAATCAGTGATAGAAAAAAAATTGGGGAGCCCTAGTAGACCACAGACTTATCAATAGCATATAATGACAGGCTGCTGCTAGCCAACCAAGTAATACTCACATGCATTAAAAAGCATTTATTCAAGGGACAAATTAGTAATTTTACCCATTTACAAAACATTGCTTTGGCCTTATCTTGAATATATGGTTCAGTTTTGGCCCTTAGAAAAGATGTCCTAGAATTGGAAGTGGTCCAGCAAAGGGCAACAAAGTTAATAAGGGGTCTACAGGGCCTCAGCTATGAGGAAATATTAAGCAATCTAAATGTATTTACCTCAGAGAGGTGCTTAAGAGGAAACATGATTACCCTCTACAAATTAATAGATGGTGACTGTAAGGGGATTAATCGTAGGTCTCTGAAGAAAACATGTGGGCACAATTAAAAGGTTATAGGAAAGGAGGTTTAATCTAAAATTGTCGAGGGGTTCTTTAAAATCAGAGCAGTAAAATGTGGAACTCCCTTCCCTAGGTAGTGACACCATCTAGGAGCATTGACAAATTCAAAAAACTTCTAGCTGTCTTGTGCCATAAACAAACTCAGTATGTTTGAGAATATATATACATATACACTAAATTGCCAAAGGTATTGGGACGCCTGTCTTTACATGCACATGAACTTTAATGTCGTCTTAGTCTGTAGGGTTCAATATTCAGTTGGCTCACCCTTTGCAGCTATAACAGCTTCAACTGTTCTGGAAAGGCTGTCCACAAGGTTTAGGAGTGTGTCTATGGGAATGTTTGACCATTCTTCCAGAAGCGCATTTGTGATGTTGGACGAGATTGTGCTCCAGCACACAGACTTCTGAGGGAGACCAAAAGTGACCATTTAAACACACAATATTGATGAATGGTCCGCTGTTGTCACCATTAGGAAACCTGCCCTGAGAAATCTTATGCAGCCATCAATAGAGTGCATACTTGTATATCGCAGACAAGAAGTCAGAATATGGCTGCAAAAAAAGATACAAAAGATCAGCAAAACTGAGATGAAAGAAAGGATAAAAAATGTGATGACAATTATTTAAAATGGCAATTGTTTGTAATAAGCAGTGCTTTAGAAAACCAAATGACATTAAATTAGGTCTTACATCTACTTTAAGCTAATTCCCCTACTCTATAAACATATCTCTTGCAACTAATGTAAAGTATAAAGTTGTCAAATAGTTACCTAACAAAGGCCTGTAAAAGGCCAGAATCTGTTTGAAGGTAGAGCCACCAACTGGCTGTTTCTACCTTAAAATAACCTTTTGGCAGTGCCTGCTTCAATACCACTGTTCCAGTGGCAGCAGCTAAAGGAAGGAGGGAGCAATATTGTTTAGCAAAACTGTTAGGGTGAACATTGACATCATGTATTCATACTGTATTGTATACATGTGCAGCGGTGTATTTACCTTTGCTGCTGCCCTAGGCAAGGCAGCAACGTCACGAATCTGCCGCTCCAGGCAAACACCTTGTTTGCCTCGCGGCAGATACGCCCCTGTACATGTGTATACACCATCTTTCAAGGTAAAATTTTAGGTTTTCCACTTCCAATTCTGGTTTTGTAATTTCTGGTCTCAGGTGAATATATGTACAATTAGCTTTTTAAGGCCATGCTTTCTATGGCGGTGTGGCACTTCTGATGAAGTGGTGGACAGCCACTATACACATTAAGTTCATTCCACTCTGGCGCCAGACCTTTCTTACTCCCAGAAGGAACTCCCACCACATGCAGGTTTATTAGTTCAGGGATTTCCTTTACCAGTTACTTGATATGCATTGGAGGTGTGATCCATTTTATACTACCGCAGGCATATGGGATATAACAAGCGTTCATTATATGTCATTATATGTCAATGTACTTCTAGGGTTTTTAACCAACTGTTGCGTTTCATTTTCTGACATATGATCTAGGCCAGGGGTGTCAAACTCAAATTAATCGTGTGCCGCAGCAACATTATGGTTGCCCTCAAAGGGCCTGTAAGACTATATAAATGTATCTAATATTTATCATAATTGACTCTGCATTCGATTATCACTGGTTTTAGTAATAACTTCATACCTAGATCTGAAAGTAGAAGTCTAGGAAATGGCCCGGTGGGCCGGATTCGGCCCCTGGGCCTTGAGTTTGACACATGTGATCTAGGCCATCCAGCTCAGTTGCCCTTTCGAAAACCTGCAAATTAGTCTTAAGAACTCCATATTAACTGGGGAGGTACCAGCTGGAGTAAAGCAAATATTAAAAAAATGTTTGAAAAGCATGCCTAGGAATTATAGACCAGACAGCTTAATATCCATAGTATGCAAGTTATTTTGAGGGTATGATAAAGGCCAATATTCATGAATATGCTGATGTGCATGATATCATAAGTGACAACCAACATGGCTTCAGGAAAGACCTTTCGTGTCAAACCAACCTATTAGCTTTCTATGAAGAGATGGCTGGCAAACTAGACGGAGGAAGGCCAGTGGACATAGTGTACCTTGATTTTGAAAAAGCATTTGATACGTTACCTCAGAAACATTTAATTTACAAGCTTCACTCTTTCGGCATTGACGAAATGGTGTGTACTTGGATAGAGAACTGGCTAAGTGAATGAGTTCAAAGAGTATCAATAAATGGCTAATTTTCCATGTGGTCCTCAGTTGACAGTGACGTGCCACTGGGTTTTGTCTTGGGGCCATTGCTAATAAACCTGTTTATCAGTGATATTAGGACTGATATTAATAGCAATATTTCAGTTTTTGCTGACGAAACCAACATTTGTAGGGTAGTAAACTTGACAAAAGACATCAAAATATTACAGAAAGATCTGGATAAAATAGGGGGTGGACATCTACATGGCAGATGAGGTTTAATATTGGGAAGTGTGAGGTTATGCATTTTGGAGTTAAAGATACAAAAGTGAGCTACTCATTAATGAGCATTCTACTGGGGGAATCAGAGTACTGAAAAAGATTTGGGAGTCCTAGTGGACTGTCACCTTAGTAACTGATTCACAGAAAGGATGTCCTTGAGCTGGAGAGAGTCCAGAGAAGGGGCGACAAAGCTAATAAAGGGGTTAGAAGATCTAAACTATGAGGAAAGACTGTGTGCTTTAAACTTGTTCACTCTTGAAAAGAAGAGACTGAGAGGGGACATATTAATGTACAAATTGTTTAATGATGTTGGGGTAATCAGTAATAAATGGTTTACTGTTAGTTCAGTTAAAAATACAAGAGGCCACCATCTGAAACTGGAAAAGAAAAGGTTTAATCTTAAACAGCGAACAGGATTCTTTACTGTGAGAGCTGTAAAATTGTTAAACTCCCTTCAGACAGTGGTATCAGCTGAGAGTATGGAATCATTCAAAAACTGTCTAGGTACGTTTCTCAGCAACAAGATATACAGGGGTACAGGTAATCTTAGTAACGCACACACACAACCCAAAGGTTGAACTCAATGGACCTGTGTCTTTAATCAACCTTAACAACTATGTAACTATATAATTGCAGGTTTATTTATGGTGGCTTTTCTGAGTGGTTTCTTAGGGAGCGTTTATGTGTTTTCATGAAATATTTTCTTGCATGTGCATTTTTGTAATTTTTTGCACAAGTTTGTTAGTGCATATTTTTTTTCAAAGTATTTTGTATCTTTTAATAGGATTGTATAATATTTATAGTGGTGCAGACAGTATATAACAGGAAGTAAATGGTTTTTATACTTAAAACAGTAATTGTGGATCTTGGTAAATGGATGGTAATGGGACAACTACATTGGTGGACCACTTTCCAGACCAAACATTTTCTAAAACTTTCCCACCCCCATATATCAAACTATAGGACACCTCTTATGCTAGAAATATAAAGAAAAAACATAACTAGGGCCACAGCCTCAATACCATGGCTCTAGACCTTTAAACTCAGATGGTAGAGAAACTTCAAACTTTGTTCATGGAGGATCAGTAGTGAGGTAGTTGTAGAACAGCTGCTCATATCATGCTAGAATTTAGCAAACAAACTACAAAATTCTATCACACTAGGAAAACAGCACAGCTCAGCCCTGGAAACTGCTTCGCTCCTCGCACAGATGTCCTCTTAATAGTCCAAGAGATTACCAGGTTCAGACACAGTGGGACTAGCCAATAGGAGAAGTTCTGAGGGAAATAACTGAACAACACATTCTCAGAACATAGATACTCATACCTCAGATATAGTATCACAGATAAACCTACCACATCACTTAGATTAAGATGGAGAAATATAAAAAATATGAAAGGAAACACTCTGATTATATGTTAGTTTAGATTAACTTTATTGTTGAGCAAAATATGACCATACTCTTGCCAAACCCTTGTTCCAACTACAGACCTATGTGATATCTGGTTAATCATAAACCGAGGCGGCTCTCTAATTAGGCGAGTTAGGCGGTCACCTAAGCCCTTACGCTCACAAGGGCCTCATGGCCGCTTAACTCGCCTTTTCAGCTCCACCTCACCTGGTCAGTCCTCCCCTGTGCAGCGGCAGGGAGCAGCAAAAATTTCCTCATGGGGAGAATGCGGCGCCAGCAACTGTCCCACAGCCTCCGCACCCCCCCTTCTGCCACTGCTTTCAGAGAGAGGGAGAAGCCACGCGGTGGGTCATCAGATGACTCTCTAGTACTGGCGGAACTACTTCTGCCACTTAATTACTTCCGTGCAGGGAGGAAACCCATGTGGAGTGAGCCTGCTCTGTTCATGCAGCCCCAGTGCCTCCATTCCGCCCCCAGCAGCAGCTGGCATCAGAGGGAGGCAAGCCGGAGCGAGCTGGAGGATGATGACAGGGTGCAGGAGCTGGAACACTCAGCAGGTGCTAAGAGCAGCAAGTGGCCTGTGACTGTCGAGGTGAGGAAATACATTGCATTTAAATAAAACACATTCCTGTAACCAAATCATTAATAGCATATAGAGCTGTGTGGGGCAAATATGCTCTGCGTTCTGTACTTTTGATCTCTGTGTTCTCTGCGTTCTGTAGCTTTTGATCTCTGCATTCTCTGCGTTCTGTACTATTGATCCCTGTGTTCTCTGCGTTCTGTACTATTGATCTTTGCGTTCTCTGCATTCTGTACTATTGATCTCTGCGTTCATGACTACCAAATTGTGCGTTCTGTACTATTGATGTCTGCATTCTTGACTACCAAACTGTGCATTCTGTACTATTGATCACTGCGTTCTTGACTACCATACTGTGCGTTCTGTACTATTGATCTCTGCGTTCTTTACTACGAAACTGACATCTGCACTGTGCATTACACACCACTGACCTCTGCACTGTGCGTCACACCGCTGACCTCTGTACTTCGCGCCACATTGCCGACCTCTGTACTGTGTGTTACACCCTGACCTCTGTACTGCGCGTCACACCGCTGATTTCTGCACTCTGCGTTACACTACCTCACTCTGCGTTACACTATTGACGTCTGCATTACTACTGACATCAGGCCACCACCCCGGAGCAACACAGACTATAAAGCTTCATATTATTCTACATTGCTGTATAATGTAGTCCTCTATAGTTGGTGGTATTCTACATTCCTGTATAATGTGTTGCTAGGATTTGTAGTCCTCTTTAGTTGGTGGTATTCTGAATTGCTGTAAAATGTATGGCTGGGATTTGAGGTCCTCTTTAGTCGGTGGTATTCTGTATTGTTGAGATTTGTAGTCCTCTTTAGCTGGTGGTATTCTGCACTGCTGTATAATGTATTGCTGCGTAATGAACCTCTGTGTTGGATCAGTGTCTTTAGATCCGCTTCTGTGCTATTTTCTTTTGGTGTGGCAGTGCTCCTCCTGATCGACCATGGAGGTGAGGCTTGAAATCACTTCATTCAAATCTTTCCTCCATGACAGATTATAAGGGGCATCGCTGGGAAAATAGAAGCAAGCCCAGAAGTAGCTTCTAAATTAACAAAGCAGAACTGGAGAATGAGGCAATTTGAAGTCTCACCTCTGTGGGGGATCATGAAGGGCACCACTGCCATTTGGATGGAGAACTTTTTCCTGAGGGGGGAGCAGCTCTGAGTGTTCGCCCTGGGTGGCGGATTGTCTAGCTTCGCCTCTGCTTCCGTGCAGAGAGAGTGGAGAGAGCCCATCAGGGGTGCCGTGGACGTGCAGAGGCTCCCGCTCCTCCAGCAGCCTGCGGTGGCATCAAAGTTTAAAGGAAAGCAATGCATGCTGGAAAAAAAAAAAAAGATCATTCTTTTTTTTAAATACTGTTGTCATTGTTGTCAGGGCCCAGTCACACCATAAAGATGCATTAGAGTGTGGTCCAGTGCATTCGGCCTCTGAAACGCACTGGAACATAACCCGGCTGGCTCACTTTGTTTTGGGGTGGGAGGGGGTGCGCGGTGCATTGAAGTCAATGGCACCACAGCCACGCCCCCGCCTGCAGTGCGATCGCCGGCACCTGAACGTGTGGCACATTAGTGTCTGCATTCAGGTCCAGTGCAGTGTGCATTCCTTACTTCTGACCTCTGTACGTTCCTTACTTCTGACCTCTGCACTCTGTGCGTTCCTTACTTCTGACCTCTGCACGTTCCTTACATCTGACCTCTGCACGTTCCTTACATCTGACCTCTGCACTCTGCAGTCCATTATAGCAGTCCATTATAGCAGTCCATTATAGCAGTTGATTATTGCCGTCGATTATATCAGTCAATTATAACAGTCGATTATTGCAGTCGATTATTGCAGTCGATCATTGAAGTCGATCATTGCAGTCTATTGCAATACGCATCATGTCAGAAAGACCAACAAGGAGTGCTCGTGGACATGGTGCATCCTATGCAGGCATGGCACGCTTGTCCTTTTTATCTGCTGCTGGCCGTGTTATTCAGCCACAACATACAGAAGAGGTGTTGGATTGGATAACTAAGCCATTCTCATCCTTCTCATCCTCTGTCACCCAGGCTCATACTGAATCTCAGTCCACTGCAGCTGCCTTGTCCACAGCTACTCCTGCCGTAGCACCACCATCATGCATGGAGTCGGCTGAATTGTTTGAACACAGCATCGGTGACATGCTGCTAGAGGATGCGCAGCAATTACAATGGTCTGATGTTGGCTCTGAGGTTGAGGAAGGGAGTAAGTAACATGAGCCTAGAGAGAGGGCGTGCCAATGATGGACAACAAACTGGCACTCATGTTCCCCCAGCCACAGCATACTACCAGGTGTCAAAGGCTCGCCTTACCTTGAGCACTACAGCCGCAGCGCGTCCTCCTGATCCAGCGGCATGCCATCTCTACGGAACGCCCACGTCGGCCGCCACTCGTAGCTCCTCCCCCCGCTCGTCACTGGATTCAGTTGCTCGGCGTTCTAGAACGTTGAGCAACTAACCTGCTCTACAACACCTCTCTCCATCCTGACTGCCCTGTCCTCTGGAGCAACCTACAGCAGCTGCCATAAGTCGTGGGGATATTGCCCTGGCACTCCGAACCATGGGAGTCTTCTACCTCCCACTTCTCCCTGAAATCGCAAGTACAGGGCTGGCGCTCAAGCCGTGCCAAACACGTTGTTGTTATTTCTACACACTGGTCTCGGTTACTCCACTGACTCCTGAACTGTATAACTCGCTTGTGTTACTGGGTTGTCTTAAAGGGAAAGTGTGGTGGGTAGTTACTAGTTCTCAGGATCCTATTACCTTCTTGTTGGTAAGGCTGCACAACATTGTTAAAGAGATCATTCCCCAGGGCTACGATTGTTGAGAACCTTATATGTACTACAACCCTCATCTGACACCAATGCAAGGAATTGATGTCTTGATACACAACCTTTCGTTTATGAACTGTACCCTGTGCTGGTACCTCCTTACTATTATAATACCTTTCTTTGGTGGTGTATGATGTGTAAGAAGGGGTTCCAACCTCACTCTGAGTCACATAGAGTTTGACCGTGAACCTCCCACATGGACCACTTATATTTATGCCACGCTCAGACGCATAGATCCCCAGCTGAGATCCTTACCTCATCCAACCATATTGCTCGGATATTACACCAGGTTGGCTCCAGTGATGAGAACAGAGGGGATGATGATGAGGTCACTGACACTACTTGGTTGCCTGATTGAAGAGAGGAGGAAAGGGAGGAGGCACAACCCCAACAAGGCAGGATGTTCTCCAGGGGCAGCTGTAAGAGCAGCCACCCTATTGTATCAGATGGCAGAGTTGCACAGGTGGCGGGCGCTGTTGCACAGGTGGCGGGCGTGTGTCTCCCAGCACACTTCCAGGAACTCAGCTGTGTGGGAGTTTTTCAGCACATGTGCAGCAGACTGCAGCATTGCTATTTGCAATCTGTGTCTCCAGCGGATCAAGCGTGGTAAAAACATCAACTGCTTGGGTACCACGTGCTTGAAGAGACATTTGACCACCTGCCATGCAGCCCATTGGCAAGAGCAACAGAAAAAGGTCCACATTTCTCCTTGCTCCTCATGTGTCATCTCTACCCCCACTATATGATGGTATAGCAATGGGTGTCACAGGTTGTTCCGCCAAATCTGCCAGCAACCCACCAGCTGTAGATTTGGCCAGGCAAATTTCACTGCAAAAAAAAAAACTGTCCCACCCATCCACATGCTCAGCGTCTAAATGCCAGCTTGGCCAAATTGCTAGCTTTACAACTGCTGCCTTTCCATCTGGTGGACTCTGCCCCCTTCCGTGAGTTTGCAGAATGTGCTGTACCACAGTGTCAGGTACCCAAACGCAATTTCTTATCACGTAAGGCCATTCCAGCTCTGTACCATCATGTGGAAGGCAATGTTTTGGCCTCGTTGTACAAGGCAGTCAGCAGCAAGGTCCACATTACCGCTGACACATGGTCCAGCAAGCATGGTCAAGGAAGTTATATTTTATTCACGGCACACTAGGTAACTCTGCTTGCAGATGGGAAGGATCCTGGATGGGGCACCATGCTGGAGCTTGTTCAGCCACCTCGCCACCAAAAAGCTGATGATGTGAGATCTGTCTGCTCCACCCCCTCCTCTTCATCCTCCAGGATGGCCTCTTTTGCTGAATTGTCCTGTGAACCAGCAGTTTGCCGTAAGCGTTTAAGGGGCTACGCAACATGTCAGGCAAAAAGATGCCATGCAGTGCTTAAGCTGTTTTGTCTAGGGGACAGGAGCCACACCGGGGCAGAGATTCTGTCAGCTCTGCAGGTGCAGGCCCAGAGGTGGTTAACACCATGCCAGCGTGAGCCAGAAATGGTTGTATGCAACAATAGCAGCAATCTTCTCTCCGCCCTATGCCTGCGAAAGTTGACGCATGTACCATGCTTGGCACATGTCCTCAATTTGGTGGTGCAGCATTTCTTAACCAGGTACCCAGGGCTGCAAGATCTTCTGAGGCAGACCAGAAAAGTCTGTAGCCATTTCAGACACTCATTCCCAGACACTGTTCGTTTGGCTTAAATGCAACGTGAATTCCACCTGCCCACAAACCACCTGATTTGTGATATGCCCACCAGGTGGAACTCCACTTTGGCAATGCTGCAGCCGGCTGCACAAGCAACAGAGGGCCATCAATGAGTAGGTGTGTGAGTATGGCACAAGGACAGGCTCAGGGGACCTTGGCATTTTTTCCCACATCAGTGGCTGCTGATAAAGGATGCATGCACTGTACTGTCACTATTTGAGGAGGTGGCGAGGACGGTGAGCCATGACAATGCCTGCATCAGTGACACTATGCCTCTTGTGTTCCTGCTGGAGCATACTCTGCGGGGGAATTATGGATAGGGCACTTGAGGCAGAATAGTTGGAGGAAGAGGAGGACTTCCTTTCCTCTCAAGGCCCCCTTTACACAGAAACCATACCTGCGGGTCCGCAGATCACACAAGAGGAGGATTATAGCAGCCGTGGGGGCATTGAAGCAGAGGATGACATAAGGGAGTCCTCGGGGAGGGTTTTCTGTCCCCAGAAACCCAAGGAGTAGTACGTGGCTGGGTGGAGGTAGTGTACAATAGCGTCATCCTCAGTGACCCTGAAGACTCTGAATCTCATGCCTCCTCAAACGTACGGTGCATGGGCTCCCTTATCCTGCAAAGCCTGCAAAACTACCCCAGGATTCCTGGTATCAAGGAGAGGGATCATTACTGGTTGGCAACCCTTCTTGATACACGTTACAAGTGTAAAGTTGCAGAGCTCATCCTGCCCTCACAGAGGGAGCACAGGATGAAACAACTTGAGGGCGCGTTGAAGAGGACGCGTTGAAAAGAACGCGTTGAAGAGAAACTTGTGCAACACCTTTCCAGACACTGGTCGGTTACCATGTCATGAAATAGGTGCTTCTGATCCTTTGGTTGGTCAAAGGAAGAGCGGTGGCGAAAGGGGCCACCTGACTGATGCCTTTAGAAATGTTTTCAGTCATCGGCGCCCAGGAATGTTTACTTTAGGTACCCATCGGCAGCATCTGCATCATATGGTGCAGGATTACCTAGGGGGAAGAGCAGACCTGGAGAGCTTTCCAGCAGACGATCCACTGGCTTACTGGGTCTTGAGAATTGATCACTGGCCAGAACTTAGCCAATATGCCATGGAGCTACTGGGCTGCCCTGCATCCAGCGTGCTTTCTGAATGGACATTCAGTGCTACTGGAGGTTTTGTAACAGATAAAAGAGTCCGTCTGTCTACAGACTCCATTGACCGGCTGACATTTATCAAAATGAATCAGTCCTGGATCATCAGCAGCTATCAATCCCCTGATACAGATGTCACCTAATAAATTTGTCGGGGATCAGGGATCTCTGGAAGACTGCCTGGGCTGCCTAACTTTGTCAGTGATTATTCTATCTTGAAGTAATGTTCTCGGTGTAGTGCATCACCAAGAACCAAGGCCCAATTGTTCCGCACCCGCATGTGACAGGTGCATATAATTTGAATTTTTTACAGCAGGGTCCAATCCTGCACTTGGCAAATGTAAATGTGAAGGGTCATGGTGTAAAAGCACCACCAACACTAAAGGCCCAATTTTTTTTTGGCACCTATGTGACAGGTGCATATAATTAGATTTTTTTACAGCAGGGTCCAATCCTGCACTTGTCAAGAATAACTCTGAAGGGTTACGATGTGAAGGCACCGCCAACACCCTTTGCCCATTTTTTTCAAAACATGTGTGACAGGTATACATAATTTGAATTTTTAGAGCAGGGTCCATTCCTCCTCTCATCAAGAATAACTCTGAAGGGTTACGATGTGTCACGATTTGAGCACCAGAGCACCAAGAATTGTAAACTCTGGGTCTTGAGGAGCAGTATATTGTGTCTGAATTAGGAACGTGCAGGGATACAGGTCTCTGAAGATGCAGGGACAGTGTGACCGCACAACAAATGTAGGTGTGCCAGAGTCGCAGGATCTAAAGAGCCACCTGGTCTTCACCAGCGCCACTGATGGTGTGGATGTTAACTTGCAGGCAGCTCCCAGACACACCAGTGCAGGCTCAGTGCCAGTGGGTACTGAGGGACCACAGGACACTGGACAAGACACAGGGTGCATTCATGATAGAAGCTACAGAAAACAGGCACTAGAGGGAAGACTCAGGGAACATGCATGGCAAAGGGAGCAGGTAACAAAAGGGAACACACAACAGGTGTACCCACAGATACAAGAGATACACAAGAACAGCAGAGGGGAATGCGCAGGAGAAAGGAGGGAGGTGCACAATAGTGCAGAGCAAAATAATCACAGGAAGCAGGAGACAACTACAAAACAGAGCATAAAAAAATGCTGTGGAGAGAACTCATAGCATTAACAAACCAAAGAGGTACACAGACAGAAAACAGCAGGAAGGGAACACTGAAAACAATAAGAGCAAGCAAAGACATAAAATACAAGGTATATAGGGTTGCCACCTTTTCTTCAAGCCAAACCCGAACACTGTAGCGCCTCGTGGCAATTTGTTTGTAAAGTATACACTATGCATGTATTTTGTAAAGAAATAACATTGGAGTTAATCACAACTTGCCAGTGTGACACAGGTCCCCAGATATATACTATATAAAGCAATATCCATATACTTTGCCGCACTCATTAACCGATATCCCAAAAGTAAAGGGTGCTCGTAATGACTGCGGATGGCGCCGCTCACAACAGAACTCCAAAACAGATGTCACCAGCACCAAGATTCCATGTAAGTGCAAATTAGGGATGCACCGTTACTAGTGGTGCACCGAAATGAAGATTTCAAAAATGAAACCGAAAAAAATAAAAAATGTCAGACCGAAACCAAAGCTGTTTTTTATTTTACCCTTTTCAAATTTTTTACAATATTTTATTTGTATTTATTTTTTATAAACTTTTATATTTTTTTATATATATTTGTATTTATTTATTAATTTTTTTTAATGAAATATTTTTCTTTTTTACTTTACTTTTAGGGGCTTTGGGGAAATATTGGGGGTCTAAACAGACCCCTGATATTTCCCTTTTAAAATAGGAAAAGAGATTGAGAACACACTCCTCAGAGACACAGAGCCCTCAATCTCTTTTTCTGTATCCCCAGTTATCAATGAACAGGAATCCCCTATATTGAGTGTTCCTGTTCATTGAAAACATGAGGACATAGTATGTTTACTATAACCACAACAATGAATGGACAGGAGGGGATGTAGATCACTCCCATTCATTCATAATTGAGGCTATAGTACACATACCATGTCCTCAATTATCTACAAACACTCAGCGATCACTGAGCACTGAGTGTTTGTACCTTGCTCTCCTCTGTCACACGCTGTCACAGGAGGCTAAGCGAGCGGTGTATGGAAGAGAGCTCAGCCTCCTGTGACAACGCGGCCTGTCTCCGCCCACACACCGCTCTGCCGATCTGTGACAGGAGGCTGAGCGGTGTGGGAGGATAGACGCCGGACTCTCACAGCGCTCTCCTCCCGCAGTGCTCGGCCGGCTGTCACACTTTCTCTCCTCCCAGCTGGGACACAGAGCAGCGCCCAGGGGGAGAGGAAAGAAAGCATGGATGCGCCGCTGTATCGGCAGAAAAATAGCACTTTCGGCATTTATCCAAAAGTGCAATTTTTGGCCGATATGTTTCGGCGGCCGATATATCAGTGTACCATTATTTTTTTTGGTACTCGCCGATACCGAGTACCGATACTGGTGCCTTGTGCCCCAATTATCAGGAAGTCAGGTGGCGGATCATGACCCGTCGCCTGGCTTCCTGATTTCCTGTGAAGCCGGTGTTCAAGTGAAAAAAATCGGCTTCAGAGGCTACCTAGCTTACTGACCAATCAAGAAGAGGGGCGGCGAGTCATGATGTCAACCCACTTCCTGATTGGCTAGTAAGCCAGCTTCACTTTTTTCTTGGTAGCGTGGCTTCCTGACCAATCAGGAGGCCAGGATGCGAGTCATGATGTACCACTGGGCTTTCTGATTGATTAGGAAGCCAGGCTGCCTACCTGCCAATCAGGAAGTCGGGCGGCACGTCACGAACCACCTCCCGGCATCCTGATTGGCTAGGAAGGCGGCTTCACTTTTTTCTAGGCAGCATGGCTTACTGATCGATCAGGAGGCCGAGACACGAGTCATGACGTACTGCCAAGCTTCCTGATTGGTTAGGAAGCCAGGCTGCCTAGCAACAAGTGAAACAGGCTTCCTAGCCAACCAGGAAGCCAGGAGGCAGGTCATAACCCACCACCAAGCTTCATGATTGGAAAGGAAGTCGGCTGTATTCTCCCTTGGCACTGCCGGTCAAAGGCAAATCTCCCTCTGACCGGAAGTTCCGGTATTGGGGAAGGTATCGGAACATTTGGACGAGTACAAGTACTCGCCCAAATACCCAGTATCTGTACCGACATTAGTATCGGTACATCTATAGAGCAAATCCATTTTATTGATAGTAGACTTGTGCGCCGTCAAAAAATTTGTTCTGTTTCGTTTCGGAATATCCGTTATTTCGTATTTCGTAATTCGTAACTGAACTCAATTCGGATTCGTACAAAATAAGAATTTTCGTTAGTGGCGGTTATATTTTCGTAACTGTACGAACATTCGTTATGATGAAGTTAAAAAGCAAAATACCTTTGTTAATATTGGAGTGGTAGTTGTTTTTTTTATCCAAAATACGAATTCCGTTAACGGATTCCGGATCCGAATTTCGTATTTCGGATTAAAAAAAACTACCATCAATCAACTCCAATATATTAACAAAGGTATTTTGCTTTTTAACTTCAATATAACGAATGTTCGTAACGGAACGAAAATACGTCAACGGAATTTCGTATTTCCTGCTTGTATTGTAATGCAACTCTCAGCAGCAGAAGAGAACCTCTGATTGGTCGACCAACACGAAATACGAATTCCTTTAATGGATTCCGTATCCGAATTTCAGATTTAAAAAAAAACTACCATCAACTCCAATATAAATGTACTCTGCTTTTTACCTTCAATATAACGAATGTTCGTAACGGAACGAAAATACGTCAACGGAATTTCGTATTTCCTGCTTGTATTGTAATGCAACTCTCAGCAGCAGAAGAGAACCTCTGATTGGTCAACCAACACGAAATACGAATTCTGTTAACGGATTTCGTATCCGAATTTCGGATTTAAAAAAAAAATACCTTCAACTCCAATATAAATGTACTTTGCTTTTTACCTTCAATATAACGAATGTTCGTAACGGAACGAAAATACGTCAACGGAATTTCGTATTTCCTGCCTGTATTTGTAATGCAACTCTCAGCAGCAGAAGAAAACCTCTGATTGGTCAACCAAAACGAAATACGAATTCCGTTAACGGATTCCGTATCCAAATTTCGGATTTCGGATTTAAAAAAAAAATACCATCAACTCCAATATAAAATGTACTTTGTTTCTTAACTTTAATATAACAAATGTTCGTAACGGAACGAAAATACGTCAACGGAATTTCGTATTTCCTGCCTGTGTGTGTAACTGTGTATTGTAATGCATCAGCAGCAGCGGATCCGTATCTCGGATTAAAAAAAAATCTTGTCATGTTGTTCCACCTCATTTACAGGGGTAATATTAGTTCCTGTTTCAAAGAAATTCGGATCCGAAATTCGTTAACGGAATTTCGTATTTCGGATATAATTCGGAAACTGCCATTCGGATTTCGGATGCTCCGAAATTCGGAATTTCAGGAAAATTCGTACGAATTTCGATTCGTAACGAAACGAATCACACATGTTTAATTGATAGTTGTCATTCAAACGACAAGCGCATTTCTACGCCTATATTGTAGAACAAGCAGGAACAAAGAAAGGATCATAGGGGGAGATAAAGAGAGTAAGAAAGGGTAGAAAAGGATACGGGAAGCCAAGTGTTTAGAGGATGCATCACGTATAGACCAATGCATTAAACTTTGTAGAACTGTTTACGGATTCCAAAGAGACCAGTTTGTCGAAGCGATTCCATTTTGTGGAATCGCTTAGTGGAGCCATCTTGGAGGGACATTATACTCTCATGTTGGTAGTGTAGATTCACTATAGCTACAGTCTCGGAAATATTTGGTGCAGTTAAACTCTTCCAATGGCGCACTATGGTTAGCCTTGCCGCTAGTAGAATGTGGGACACTAGAATCTGATATTGCGGCGGGATATTTTCAATACCTATGAATAAGACCGCTAATTCGGGTGAGGGCCGTATGAAAAAGCCCGTGGTGTGTGATATCTTCTGGAAGACTTGGCGCCAGAAGCTCTTCAGACCCCTACAGGTCCATAAGATATGAAGCAAGCTCCCTAGTTGGGGCAAGAAGGAGGACTGGAGGTCCCTCTCCCATTGTCTGATTGGGCTTGTTTTAGTGAACACTAGTTTTTTTTGCAGAACGCCATAGAACAATGATATCCCTCTATTGTGGGCGGGACTGGAGAAATAGAACCTCCCGGCTGAACTCGGGATCTTGCATTCCCTGAAAGATGCCTGTCAGTATTCCAAACTCCTCACACAGAGCATTGAAGGATTTTAGGGACTCTCCTTCGAACAGGTCTTGGACCGAAGTCAAGCCCCGTTCCAGCCACCTGAACAGGTTGCTAAAGGGAAGAAAGAGTTTTAGCGCTCTATAGGGGGACATCCAGAGCAATCCGGGGCTCTCTAATTGTGTCCTCACACATTAATTTTTACCATGCCAGTAGGGAAGCCCGAGTAATAGGTGAGAAGGTACCCACCAATTGTTTGGGGAGTGCGTGTGCAATTAGATATATATGGGGGTTATTTTTTTGGATAAATGACGCTTCCACCTCGCACCACTGTTTGTGTAGATCCGGCTGGAGCCAGGCCTGCAGTGAGTCGAGGAGTGCCGCGTAATAATAGTCCCGCAGGTCAGGGACCCCCAAGCCTCCCACCTTTTTATGTTTAATTAGTATATAATGAGTGCACCTAGTTCTCTTACCTTGCCATATGAAGCTGGAGGGTATTGAAAAAGCAGACTGGTAGGGGTACAGGCAAGGTGCGGAAAAGGTATAGTATTTGAGGTAGCACCATCATTTTGAAGATTGCTATCCGGGCTGACCAGGACATAGCGTGTCTCTGGTATCCCTGGAGTTGTGACCTTATTCTGGACACTAGAGGTAGGTAGTTGAAATCATAGACCTGAGATATTTTAGCAGTTAAAGTAGTTCCTAGATATGAGATTCCATTAATGCACCATTGGAAAGGGTTTCGAGACTGTAGTAGGCTTTTGGTCTTAGGAGTAACTCTCTAGTCCACAATTTGAGATTTGGAAGCATTTACCTTATAATAGGACACCTCACTAAAAGTATGCAACACTGAAGAAACCGAAGCCAGGGAAGACACAGGATTTGTAAGCAGCAGGAGCACGTCATCCGCAAAAAGATTTATGGTGTGGTCGGTTTTCCCAAATTTGAACCCTGTCATAAGAGGGTGAGATCGGATAGATTTGGCTAAGGGTTCTATGGCAAGATCGAATATTAAAGGGGATAGGGGACAGCCCTGCCTGGTCCCGTTAGTAATGGAGAAGGGTGCGGAAAAGGCATCCATAGTAAAGACCCGAGCTGAGGGGTTGGAGTAGAGGGCTAGAATGGCCGATTGTATCTACCCACTGAAGCCAAACTTATGGAGCACTTGTCGGAGGTAGCCCCAGTGCACGCAGTCAAACACCTTCTCAGCGTCTAGTGCTAAGAGAAGAGAAGGCGTATCGGAACCCCCCGTGTGGTGTATAATATTCAGAGTTCTACGTGTAGCGTCTGGGGCTCCCCTACCGTTAATAAAGCCGGATTGGTCCGGGTGTATTAGTGAAGGTACAATATCCTGAAGTCTATTGGCTAGGACTTTTGCATAAAGTTTTATATCAGTGTTCAAGAGGGATATAGGTCAAAAGTTTGCTGGCGTCACTGGGTCCTTCCCTGGCTTCGGGAGAGTAACAATGGTGGCAGACAGCATTTCCGGTGGGAAACATCTTCATTAGATATGGCGCCAGAATAGACGCATGACACTGGTAATATTCGCTCGAGAAACCCTCCGGTCCCGGCGATTTGTTAGCGGGAAGTAATTTGATAGTCTTAAGTACTTCGGCGTGTGTTATAGGGGCATTTAGTTGCTGGAGTTGAGGGGCAGTCAGGGCTGGAAGGTCAAGGCCGAGTAGGAACGAGTCGATTTTATCCGCTGTCGGTTGGGGAGTCATGTCGTCTTCCTTGAGATTGTATAGGGCCCTGTAATAAGAGCTAAACATGTCGGCAATCTGCTGCTGGTGGTAGACCTTGTGACCGTCAGCAGAGTGGAGGAGGTACGGTATTTTAGTTTTACTACGCAGGGTCTTAATCCGGTTAGCCAGCAACTTCCCCGCTTTACTACCATTGGCATAGAAGCGGGCCCTATTAATAGAGTTTTGCTTATCAAACCGTTACAGCAGTAAAATGCAGAGGTCTTGTCTAAGCCTTGTTAGGGTGGCCTGTCAGTGACATTTGGGTTCACTTTGTTTTGGGTTTCTAGAGTCTCTATTGGGTTAGAAGATGGTTCAATAGGCTGGACCTCTGCCTCTTAGATTGAGCACCCAATTTCATATATTTCATGAATAGTAGATTTAGATATATTAAGCAAGGTCTGCTTGTCTGCCAGCAATAGATCGATTCGAGAATATGAATTATGCGGGTAAGGAGGAGAAGAAGGCAAAATCTCTTTCAGAGCATGTAAGCAGCGCCAAACGTCATATAGCTACACCTCTCGGAGCAGCTGCTGAAGTTCTGAAAAAGATTTTCTAGTAACATTGGAGGAGTCTAGTAGGGAGTCAGGAGTTAGGTTGAAGTCCCTGCATATTACAGTGTGCCCCTGACGCATGGTGCCCATTTTGTTGAGCACCCTACATAAAAATCTAACCTGGTGACTGTTAGGAGCGTACCTGCATACAATAGTATACAGAACAGAATCAATAGTACATATCAACACAATGTATCTGCCGTTGGGATCTATATAGGAATCGACAGCGGCACAAGCAACCGAGTCCCTCACTGCTATCAGAACTCCCCGTGTCTTTTTCAGAGAGTTAGCAAAAAATGTATGTGAGAAGTTCTTATGAGAACATTTTGGTGCATGTTGGAGCGAAAAGTGGGTCTCTTGGACGCACATTATGTCCACCGATAGGGACCATGCCTCTTTCCACATCTGGGACATATTAGCTGGGTGATTAAGTCCCTTAGCATTCAGGGAGATGATATTCACAGGCATTGTGGCTGTGGGGTAGTGAAAAGCAGTAGAGGCTCCATACTCACGCCCAGGTAGACAGAAACGTATGTCGTCAGTGGCACAGCAACATGTAGTAGTAACTGAGGCCATGTCCTGGCAGGGAGTCCTGCAGAGGTAGTAAGGGTCAGCCTCGCACTCTGCACATAGAAGGAAAAAGAAACCAGAAAAATAACAAGAAAACAGAACTTGGGGATAAAAAAATTGTCCCGTCTGGGGACCAACTTGCAGTGGCTGGCACTGCTCACGGCATTGGGGGTATCACACATGGTGAACAGTGTGGCGGAGCAGGGCCAGGAGGCTTGCAAACAGCAGGTAGTAGTGCAGGTCAGGTTCAGTCTGGGTCTTTCATCGTCTTGGAACCCCTCTGGCGATTGGATGTTCGCCATCCGGAGTCCATCTTGCTAGGAGATGCAGCCGGACGATGTGAATAGTCATGGGCCGGGGGGATCTTCCATTTCTCCAGGAGCGTTATACCGTGTTCTAGAGAGAACAGCGTGTAGTTTTCATCATCTTTGGACACTATGAGTTTAGCCGGGTAACCCCAGCGGTACTGGATCCTGTGGTCACGCAGCGCCTTGGTGACCGACACAAGCCTCTTCCAGAACAACATAGTACGTTGGGATAGATCCGAGTAAAATTGCAGGTCGGAGTAGCTTTCAGGGAGTTTGGATGGATCCCTCACTGCCCTGAGAAAGTGTTCTTTTACGTGGAACAAGTGTACTCGCATTAACACATCTCTGGGTAGCTTTTCTGGTAGGTTTGGCGGTTTAGATCCAGTTTGGGGCTGCGCTGCAATGTGATGGAGCTCCATCCATATGTGCATTGCTTGTACAGCTCCCTTGCGCGCCCTGTAGAGGTGTCACTCTGGTCCTGGCACCTATATGCTACACGTAAGAGAGCTGTAAGCAATGCACGTATGGATGGAGCTCCCTAGTGGCCACAGCCGCATCTCATCTCAACCTAACCCCCTGTGTCAGGCAGAATATTTTGAATGGCTACTTAGCATGAGAACTAACAGTGCTGCGCTAGGGGGCAGGCTAGCCATCAGGGGGGTATGGCCAATACTCATGTAAGGGGCCCGGGCAGCCTGGGGGGCCCGCCCAGGACCCTTACATGAGTATCGGCCGACGGTGAAGAGCGAGGAAGCGGACGGGCCCCTGCAGCGGAGGCCTGGCCCTAGCAGCGCAGGGCCCCTGCATTGCCGCTCCATCGGCTTCGAGACAAGCTGGGGCTCCATCAGTGACGTTGCTTGTGACGTCACTTCCGGCCAGTCCGGCGGCAGAGGAGGCCTGGTGTGCAGGTAAGAGGAGCTAGGAAGGAGAGAGGGGGATGCAGCCCTGACCAGCCTACCTTAGAACCCCTTCAGACAGTCTCAGATGGGCTGTGCAGCATCTATGGTGGGGTCACTCTCAGGTGAGTCTAGCACGTCACTAAGCCCTGAGTCCAGCGCGTCACCAAGCCCTGAGTCCAGCCCTGCGTCCAGCAGGTCACCAAGCCTTGCATCCAGCTGGTCACCAAGCCCTGCGTCCAGCAGGTCACCAAGCCCTGCGTCCAGCGGGTCACCAAGCCCTGCGTCCAGTGGGTCACCAAGCCCTGCGTCCAGTGGGTCACCAAGCCCTGCATCCAGCGGGTCACTCAGCCCTGCATCCAGCGGGTCACTAAGCCCTGTGGCGGTGCGGTGGGGGGGGCGGCCTAAAGCCGTGTAAGGGGCCCCAAAATTTCTGATGCCTGCCCTGCTAGGGGGAGGCAGTCACCTAGAAAAGTGTAAGGCATGCAGTGACCCACTGATCATGGGGTCGCGACCCACCTTTGGGTCACAACCCACTAGTTGAGAACTAATGATTTCGAGACTTAAGCAATTAACATTGTAAAATGCTGCACTGTGTGATTTTCAAGAGAGTTCCATCATATACACACATTATCTTTGTGGTCTGTTTAAACTGTTTCCCTGTTCTGTACTAGAAATTGTACTGTGTATTTGTGAGATTTGATACATTTTAATCTGCTCAAAGATACAAACAATTTTTTGTTAAATATGATTGTGTAAATAGAATATGCTCTAATTACAGACCATTAATGTCCCAGTTTGGGGTTATGTTTTTTGACACCGGGGTTTAGACACCGGGAAGTTCAAGCTACCTCAAGCTAATTTGTTTGTTGTGATAATGCTAACTGGGAATATGGGGTCCATAGTATCCATGACAGTGAGCGTCAGTATGATGCCAGCAGGAAATATGGGGTATATAAGAGCGCTGACGGAAAATAATTTTAGAATGATTTATTCTGTGCAAAATTAATTTTCAATTTGATGATTCAGTGTTCTAATGGAAAGACAAATCAACAGACTGCACCAGCCCACAAACTGTTATATGCTCTCAGCAGACTCCCCTCTCTCTACTGTGATTGCCTTAAAATTTATCATTGCCACTGGCAAGACTATTAGGATATGAGCCCAGGGATTGATGTATATAGAGCTGTGTAAACAGTGATACGAAGGAAAGAAATATACATATCTAGGAATAATGTTAATATCCTAATGGTATTTAAAAAATGTGGCTACACATTTGCAATAAACAAGAAAGAAGGAGGGATGAATTAGAATAAACTGCAGAAAGGGATAAGGCAAACAAGGAACTGGAACGCAAGATTAACAAGGTACAAAATAGAGTGAAATGGATGAAATTTATCACATGTAACAGAGAGACATGTTATTGTAAAAAGGCTGAACTAAAATTCTAGAGGAAAGTTATAACATGCGAATAATGTAAACAAGGTTAAATTAAATAGGTAAGTGTGCTGTAAAATTAGAAAATGATAAACAATTAAAAGATATTTCAAATAAATGGTCCAAAGTGAAAGTCAATGTACTTAAAGTAACCCTGTTTACTAATATAGAGTTAGAAACAATAATGTTACTTAAAAAGACTTAACATATTTGCCTCTTTTACTAGCTGTGCCGAGAAATTGTCCCCTGAAGTATGCAGAGAAACTGACACTTCTAGGAGTATCAGTCTCCTGTCTTCCCTGTCCTGTATCCCCCATCCCCCTACCTCCCACTGGCCTCCACATCACTACAAGATATAGTACAGTATGGATGTGAAGGTTATTAGGAGGAACCAGTGATCACAATAGGAGACACAGAGGATCACAATTTCTGAAAATGTTTGTTTCCCAGATGACTTAAGGGAAAATCCACTTGACTACATGTCTGTATAAGATCCCTGGCCAAACACAATAAGTTTATTTTCATACAATCGCTGGGCTTAAGGAACAAAATCAGATTAATCCATCCCAGCTAAACAGTGTGGATGGACAAATCTTTCACTACTGCAGCCATTGTATTCAGAATACATGAAGATTGACTACAGCTGATTGGCTCCAATCACTGTTCAGCTGAAATTTTTTAGCCCACCTTCTTTGACAAATGTTGAATTAATAATTGACTTTTCTCAAGCTGCTGGCAGGGCCACACTGTAATAATTTCTGCTGATTCCAGTAACGTGGCCAAAATTCTAACAGTGTATGGCCATCCTTAGTCTACATAAATCAGTAATATGTTTTAAAAAACTATAGCCAAACCCTTTTTTACTCTAATTCTCTTTTGGGTTACATGAGTGCATTTAGTAATGTACTCCTGTGGTCCAAAGTCAGCACATAGCTAACTGCACAGCCGGGAAAGATCCACCACACTCTGTCTGGTTGACAGCTGGCTCTGCCTCTCTAGTGCCAGCTCCCTCCTCTGGCTATCCCTCCAATGAGCGCTGGAGGAACGGAGAGAGGGGAAGGAGAAAGCCCTGTGGGGAGCGGTGAATGACAGCCAATAATAACCTTAGTGACTCAATCTGCAGCATGTCAGATTCAGATGTCACTAAAGTCTTCTGATGTTCTTAGAACAATCAGAAGTCTGATACAGTGCTTTTTATTACAATGATACAATGTTTCATTTTGATACATATTTCTGTGTGGTCCTGTCAGGTCCTGGACAAATGTAAACAGTTGGGCAGAGATAGCTAGCTGTCACCGCTAGCTCCACCCAATTGTTTATATTTTGCCGCCATCTGTCAGAATGCCATTCTGTGGCGGGAGATCGACGCGAGCGGATGGGTGGGTGGGCGATAGTCAGGTTTTTTATTATTATTTCTATGTATTTTTTATCTCTTTGAGTCATTGTTGTTGACAACGCTTGATGTCGTGATTGACCTTAGGAATAAGTCGGTGGATCCACATTTGGGATTCCTTTTTTAAAAAAATAAAGCCTTTGTTGTGTTTTTATTTCAATTTTAGGATTTTTTCTAAAAGTCTGGACTTTTAATGTAAATTTATTTTAACCCTTTAGTGAATGGGTAGGGGTACAAGTATCCCTTACTCATTCACGGGGTACCCTGATGTGAATAAGCCCCCCTGCCCACACCCCCACAACCAACACCCCAGGGCTAGTGAGGAAGAGGCCCTTGTCCCTCCTAAAATTTCTACCAGACCTTAAGGGTCTGGTAAGACTTTTGGGGGGAAACCCCCCCCCCCACACTTTTTTTTCCTTGTATTTAAATGAGGACCCTCCTAACATTCCACCCAGACCTTAAGGGTCTGATAATGTTTGGGAGGGGAACTGCACGCATTTATTTTTCTTTATAAATGTCACTTTTTGCTGCAGCAGGCTCTATACATCGTACAGATGTGCTACTTTACAGGCAGTTTAAGGGGACCCCCCAGGCACGATATTTAAAGGAATTTTTCATTTTTATTGTTTCACTTTAAGCAATGTTAAAATCACTGCTCCTTTAACCTCTTCCGGCCAGCAGGGAGCTTCTGTGATGCAACAGGCAGTCTAAAGATGGCGCAACATGGCACGCAAGCCGGAAACTGTCAAAATGTTAAAACATATAGAGCCAACGGATCGCTTGTTTGAGGTGCAGATCGGTGCTCCCCCCACCCTCAGCAGTGCTGGTCCCAAGCTCCGCTGTGCCCGGGCAGGCCCGGACCAGCACGGCAGCTCTGTGACAGGAGATCAGTGGGAGATCAGTACACGTACTCCCTCCGAGCTTTTCTCCAGTGTCAGAATGCGGAAGTGATGTATATTACATCACTTCCACATTCTGCTGTCACTCTCCGGCTACAGAACCTCCAGAGAAGCTGATGAAGCAGATCTCTGCTTCATCAGTTTCTTTGGGGTCCTTAGGTGACATGAGGGGTCTTAAAGACCCCTGATTTCTCCATAAGGAGGACCTGTCACATCCTCTTTGTTATCACATAGGGGGCTCGTTAGCCCCCTATGTGATAATAATAGAGTTAATTGAGAAAAAAAAGTAAAAAAAATTAAAGTTTCCAAAAAAAACTTAGTAACACAAGAATTTAAAAAAACACAACACTTTTTAAAAAGTCCCCAGCCCCACATACACTCACCCAAACATGGGCCATGTGTGCATAGGTGCGAAAACAACGATTGTGCCCATTACGACACACATGTTGCATATCACTGCGAACGTCAGAGTGAGGGCAATAATTTAAATAATTTTAGGGCCATTATTCACTGATCATACTTAAGTGATGAGCGGTAAAAGCTTTTAAAGCATCGCCTATGGCCAGTTTTGGGTATGGTATGTTATTGCGATTTCAGAGGCGTGCACATTTTTAAAGCTTTACATGTTTGGTGTCTATTTACCTGATGTGACCCCGTCTTTTATGTTTTACTAAAAATATGGGTAAGAATAAATGGTTTTTAACATAAGATAGGGAAAACAGTTTTTTGTTTCTAAATTTACGGTACTTTTTTGTTATATAGCATAAAATTAAAACCCCTGTGGTGATTAAATGCTACCAAAATAAAGCTCTATCTGTTCCCAAAGAATGGTATAAAAGCAATATAATAAGACCTAGCAAGAACAGAAGTAACATTTTATATCCAAACCATCTTATTTAGCTTCATAGCGTGTACATTGCTGCTATCCTGTTCATTCCATTGTGGAGCTGCGTTAGGACCATTCGCCTGCTGAATATTGTGAGATATACCACTTGTGGGTTACAAGTACTATCCACTTTTTATTGATGTACGTTTTTATTGTTTTTTTCTCAAAATAAATTTTTTAAAGATTTTATGCTATGTGCGGTATATTTGTTTCTTTATCGGTGAGCTAAAATCCCGGCTATGATCCATTTGTATGAGAAGTGAGGAGGAGACCGTTTTATTGATTCATAGCCATCACTCGTTGGAAGCCATCACTTGGTTGGGGAAAGTAGCGTCCTGTGATCAATGCGATTTGACCATTTGAATCTGGTGAGTGGAGTGCATTGTTTTTTCTTCGGATTGGGATTATATGATTACACATATACATTTTTTTCATCATTTTTTCATCACTGTTTGAACTGATCACGAGTCATCTTTGTCCTGTGAGGATCGGATGAAGTTTTGTAATTTAAATGGACTTTAGTTATTTATATATTTTATTATTGATCATCCTTTATTTATGCACACACTATTCACACTGTTTGATGATTTATGCAGATTGATTTGCATATCTTCAAATATTAATGTGTAACACATTATTTCACATTGTTTAATATTTTTTGCACCATAACTATTGTATTTTATGTGTACGCTTGATATACGGTGGTATACACATATAGGTGTGTTTTGGGGTTGTTTTATGATCTATTTGGAGATTTAGGGGTCATATTCAATTGTTTCACAATAAGGGGAGATAGCGCAGTGTATTGTTTTAGCACTCTTGTGGCCATATTGCTTTTTGCTTTGTTGGTCATTTGCTGCAGCTGTCGTTTATGTATAAATAAAAAGAGGAGGAACATCCACAAGCGCGAATACTAATATTTGTAAAATATGAAACATTATTGTCTGTATTCCTAAATAACATAATTTTCTACAGATTGAGTAGATCTACTTGCAAGCATTCAGGATAACTAAAAAGAGGTAAATCAATGATTTTACTGATTTGATCATTTCTAGAGCAATTATTTCATTTGGTCCAGTAGTTGCCATGAGCTCTTCTTTGGACATGGATTATTGGTAATTAGTTGTAAACAGTGGTGTAGGAGAAATAGCCATGGTTGCTTGAATCAAATAATCTTCTTGGTATTTGGCAACAGCTAAAGGTGCCCATACACCTTACAATTATCTGCAGATTTTCTGTGGTCAGATGGAAAAGGTGCAACAGATTCCTCCATCTACACTTAACTGTGTGGATGGAGTAATCTCCACCTGGGCCAATCTGTTGCACATTTTCCATCTGACCACAAAAAATCTGCAGATAATTGTAAGGTGTATGGGCACCTTTAGAGGTTATAAAGTATGCCACTGACAATATGTTTGCTGCTGGTGGAACTACCCATCTCCCCCCCAGCATTGTTTTGGTCCATTGAGGTGAAACTGCAATGTTATTTGCCAGTGCTACCTCCACTATCAACAATTCTGTACAAAATATAACTTTCTACCACTATTACAGCAATAAAGAACCATTGCAAACAGGTAGAAGTAACAGTTAACTTTATTTCCCTTTCTTTCTTTATTTGTTTGTTTGTTTCTTTCTTTCTTTCTTTCTTAGACAATATGATTAGTACTTACTTTAATAGACTGTGTGTCTGACAAAAAGAAGTGTTAATTGTTATGGGGGCTGCCATTATTACTTATTTGTGCCTTGTTGCAGTGGCATCACAAGGGGGCTGCAAGATCATTTTGGTGTCACCCCCCTCTGAATAGTCGGGCGCTCGGTCATTGACCGAACGCCCGACAGTATCAGGAAAGAGGAGGGGACATTAAGGCATACCTTATCCCACCAGGTGCCTGTCCCCTCCTCTCTCAGTATCAAAATACTGCCGCGCGTGCGCGATGACGTCATCACGCACGCGCATGGTGACGTCACGCGCAGTGACACTGGGTTACCGCTCCGCGTGTCTCCCAGCCTCGGGACGCCCCTGCCTTGTTGATCTTCTCAAGTCATACTACACCTACACTATTAACTCCTTCTGGGAAAGAGACTTATATGAATAGTTCATATAACCAGATTTATGAAACAGAGGAAACAAGACAGAAATGTTGGAAATCCAGCCTGGGTGACAACCCTTATTCCCTCCACAGATACAGAGGAAGAGTGTGCATAGCCATCCAGTAACAGAAAGTGTGTTGCTGGCCAGATCACCAAATGAAAATAAAAGTAAAAAGCCAGGAAAAAAAAAAGAAGAAAACGTATGCAGCCACCTCATCTAAGGACTGGTAAGATGCAATATAGTAAAGGTTTGTTTTGGGGCTTAGATACACTTTAATTATAAGACATTTTTCTACCTACACAGAATATAATAAAACCAAACTAAAACGAAATGCAAACAAACAAAAAAACAAACACTTCTATACTGTCCTAGAACAATGTAGCCTTAATTTCTTCTGAGGCCAAAATAACAAGCATAACCTAGTGTGTTGTCCATTTCAGTGCTATATCTGTGAACTCAGCTCAGTATTTGCTGCACATGATCGCAGATTAGAGACTGGAAGCAGGGGCGACATGATCTGGCAGCTGGGAAAGCTGAATAATAAGCAATTATCTCTGTCATGAGGCCCTTGTTCTGGAGTATGGAAAGTTATAAGGACAATGTACCAAAATACAGCGCTCAAGGGAAACAGGCGGGGGGGGGGGGGGGGTGGACTTGTTTTCCCTTGTTCTGGAGTAACCTACTTGAGATAAAAGCTGCAACTCAGACACTACTCTGGCAGACAAGCTTTTTACTCTGTGCACATTTGCTGGTAAAGCGTCCAAGACCACTACAGGTCTGCCTTTATTTGTGGCACGCCTCCCACATCAACATCAGTAAGCTGCAGACAGAGAGAGAGGGATATGTGAATGACCATCTAGTTGCCTATTCTTGAAACACATTCAATGTATTCCTAATGACAAGGACAGGGCACTCTTCTTACCCTGAAAATGTTATGGATACCTGTTAGATCACATTGGTTACAGACCAATTATTTTGCAAAGGCCAAAGATTATACAGCGGCTGCAGACTGAATAATTGCAGATAATGTGAACATTATATGCTATAGAGAAACAAGCTATGTTTCACATGTTGTGCCTGCTGCAGACAAAACAAATGCTATTTCTTATTGCAGAAAAATAGTAGAACCACAACTGTCAGGCAATATGTCATCTGCATATACTTACAGTGTAGGAGAAATTAAAAGCATTACGTTTTAAGCATGGTTCATAATTCTATGCCCCGTTTTGTTGTTTGCAACAAATCTTCATTACATAGTTACATAGTATTTGAGGTTGAATAAAGACATTAGTCCATCAAGTCCAACCTATTAGGATCCCATTCTAGGAGTACCTGTACACCCCTCAGTGGGTGTGGATAACGTATAAAGCCCTGCCCAAAGACATCATCATGGCATCATAGCACACCAGACAGGAAATTGCCATATACAATCCATAGTAAAAAACATAGTAAAAACACAGCATGCACATGTGTGCAAAGAAAAGATTACAATCGATAAGATACCTGATATATGCAGCCAGATAATGTTGGTATGTGTGCCGCGAGATAAGAAAATGGCGGCAAACAGATCAGAGGGACAAGACGTTACGGCTTTACTATAAGTAAGCAATCAGCGTCAGCGGTTTCCATGGAAACCCTGAGGCGTCGTGTGTGGGGATCAAGTCCCCGCCCAAGGATCATGATGCGCATGTGCAATAAGGAGCTGAGCCAGAGACGCGCAGATCACGGGACTCGCAAAGTGCAAGCAAGGAGGTGAGGAGCCAGAACAAGCTAATTTCACACCAAGCGGTCCACACAGCAAGATCGTAAGGAATCAGGTCAAAAGGGGAGTAAACCAAGACCATAAAATCAGTTTTCATTTTTCTTTACTGATTTTATGGTCTTGGTTTACTCCCCTTTTGACCTGATTCCTTACGATCTTGGTGTGTGGACCACTTGGTGTGAAATTAGCTCGTACTGGCTCCTCCCTTACAATCTTGGTGTGTGGACCGCTTGATGTGAAATTAGCTTGTACTGGATAGACTTTTCAACATCTTGAAATTGTTGCGAAACTAATTTTTGCATGTTTTCAGCACCTTTCTCTGTGAACCCCTCCGGTTGACAAATACTTCAGCTTTTTTTGGCGGTTTTCCTTTCAGTGACTGAGTAATTTCAGATTGTGTCTTCCTCTCCTCTCTACCCATATTCTGAAATCTGGGTCTGTCTCCTGCATTCATCTTTTCCCTCCTTACTGTCTATCAACACCAAAATGAAAAATGCCAGGTTACTCTGAGGTTTAAAGCAAAAAAATTTCCATTGCACGCATATTGTTTGCTTATCCAAACTTGGGAGAGTTAACCAACTTATTTCCTGAGAAAGTATTAAATCTTCAATATACTGTGTTTAAAATGTGAAATATTATGGAGGACGCAGTATGCCAATCATATTACATCACTTGCACCAGTTTAGTGATGTTGCAAAATAAAGGACAGGCTAATGATCTTGTATATTAAAAGCAGCCCCCGGATTTTCCTGGAATACGTCAAGGTACTCATAGGGGTATGCATTTTTTAGGACTATTGTCTTAAAGAGTCTCAGCATCCTGAAATGTTCCCACAGCTTTTTTTCCTATGAGCACGTAGTGTTGTTCGGGTTATCGGAACATATGTGTAAAATATTAATTCAGGCTTGTACAGTATATGAATACTGTTGTGGAATTCAGTCAAGACAACTTATCTTACGGTAGGATAACGAGGATGTTTATTAACAAATTGTGTGGAACACTCTCCAAGGAGAGTTCCAATCTACATGTTCGGCAGCAGAGGCCATTATACAGTGTAGGAAACACATGCACAATTGGTCAACAGCAGTTACAAACATTAGGAATGCATTAACGGCATAGCTAATCAGAACAAATTGCCAAATTTGGAACTGCACAGTATAGATAAACAAAACAACAAGCACACCTTTGACATATGCTACTAGATGTTCATGGTTATAAAACCGTCATACATTCTTGTTGTATTTACCTCGAGAGGTCTTAAAAAGGTCATCACACATAATTTGCTTCAGGCTTATTACATATAGGAAAGATAGGAATGTATGTTTTTTTTTTCCAATAATAAGGTTTAATTATTTAAGAATACACAAACACACACGCACAAACAGATGCACAATAAAAACGATTCCTGTCCAAAAATTATTGAATAAAGCGGAACTCCAGGAATTTCAAAAGTTAACCCTTGCAGTGGGGCTACCCCTGCACTGCAAGGGTTAACAGGTTGTTTTGCCTAGGTAGTGAAAATAAAGAAGATATACTTATCCGTTCTTCAATCCCACCTGACTGCTAGACCAGTCCTCACAGCCTCTTCTCCCCTGGGGGAGAGAGGTAAGCAGTCAATGCCTCAGGACTAAGGAATGATCAAGTGAGTATTCCTTCTTTATTCAGTCCACTAGAAAAAAATGATCAGTTAACCCTTGCAGTTCAGGGGTAGCCCATCTGCAAGAGTTAAAGTTAAAAAAAAATCCTGAAGGTCTACTTTACGACCAGAATTATTTTATTTCACCATTTCTTTTCTTTTCTACTGTTTTATCAAACTAGGAAACAAGACAAATTAAAAGCCAAAATAAAAGGTTTTAGTGCAGAATAACACTTCCGGTACATAGATAGTACCTTTTCATAGGTGTTTGTACATCAGACCAAAAAGTTGGACAACTTTTGGAGTTGGAGGAAAACAGAGGGACAGAGGGATTTGATTCCAAATGAGGGACATTCCCTTTAAGCCCTCATTCACATGAGTAACGGCTGGCCCGTACAGATCCATGCTGCCTGCACAGCCATATCGTGCCGCTCCCGGGAAGGACAGTTGCTTCGTATGATTTGTATGCAGCAGCCTGTCCTTCTCTATGGGAGTACACGGCTCAACCAAACAGCACGTCCGTACGGGTGTGGGTGTCCCTGCTCGGACGCAGACAGGATCCATCCTGTCAGCATATGAGTACAGACACCCGCACAGATGTACAGTTCGGGTGAGCATAGGGTGGCGTACAGTCGCATACTCTCACAGAGAAGGACAGGCTGCTGCGTGTAATCACACGCAGCACCTGACATTCCCAGAAGCGGCCCGATACGGCCGTGCACACAGCATGGATCTGTATGGGCCGGCCGTTACTCGTGTGAATGAGGGCTAAATGAGGGACAGACCCTCCAAATGAAGGACAGTTGGAAGGTTTGCTTTCCTAACCATAAGTTCGGGACAGATGTCTGATCACTCAAAGCTCACGAGTGACAACAAATTGCTTGATGGTAGGTTAAACCATGCCAATAAAGCAGTGACAATATCTAATAAGTAGGGTAATGTTTACTACTATTTTTACACATTTGTAGCTGATAACATTGGGTCTACAAATAATATGAAAGAAGAATATGGGTTGTATACATGACATGTTGCTGGAGTATTAAGCAGCACTACGCCCTTAGAATAATTGTGTTTAATTTTAATTATATACTATAATACTGGATGAACACTATTTTTGTATTCTTCCCAAAACAAAAAAGCCAAAATAGTATACAGTTCAGCAATTTTGTTTAACTGCAACAGTTATAAACAAAACTCACAGCAGAATACACTGACCAATCAAGTACTATTTGAATCAAGCTATGATTACACTAAACAACCTGAAAAGCAGTTTATTACAGTTAGGTAATCCTTGATAATGATTGCAAGAGAGATTTTTATCTTTTTAATGAAAATAATGAGCTTGGGAATTAAGCTGTATTTTGAGCTAAGATCTTGATGAAGATTAAAACAAATCAACAAGCCTCACTTATGTTATTTACAGATTTCACCGAGTTTTATCATATCTTACTTCCATTCCGGGCCAATGTTACCTCATCCTGAACTTGTTAGCATATCCTGAGCAGAAGACATTACTGCACAGGTAAATTAACAGTACTAAAATACTATTAACAAAGACTGCTTATAAAACATTAAAAGCACAGATAAAGAAACACATTTTTGCTATCATTCATAAACTCATGTATGGAATTAGTAAGTGATGCATCAATTCAAATAATAAGAGCAGGAGGCAGATACAGAAAGACCCCAAATAATTATATTATGTTTTTAAAGGAAATGTGTTGTATTTTCAAAAGTTATTGTACAAATACAGTATGTAATAGAGGTCAGCTGATTACCATAAGTATAATAAATTTACACATTCTAAAAATTTTCCTTCTATGTATATTTTGTAATTAATACACATATTTTACAAAAAGTTGTGCAACTAAAACCTCTTTTTGTAACGCTAGTAGTTAGCCAGTGTAATTTATTTTACATGCTGGCTGGTAAGTTTGCTGGAAAATGTTTGCTTTTGTACTGTGTAAAGCCCTTCTATTTGCACCTTACTTTAAAGCTGGTTATGAATTGATGAGTGTGTTTGCCATTTGTTTCACTTGTTGGATTTGGTGTGGGACACACTAGGGGCTTCAGCTGCCATTGTGTTTGTTGGGTTTCTGGTGTGCCTTAAAGGAGGTTGGGCTACCTCCTGGCAAACCTACACCAAATGCATCCTTTGCTATGTACACCCCAAGATGGAGGCTCTCATACATTAGAGTTCGGACCACACTACACAGGGAGGCAGTGTGGCTTCCACATATTTTGCAAAAACCTCTGTTTTTAACTCTACAGTTAGACAGTATAATTGTTTTTTTTTTGTAGGCTGGTTGGTGAGTGTGCTGGGAAATATTTGCCTTTTTTGCAATTAAAGATATACATATGGCAGCCATTACATTTTTAGTCTCCAATTTTGCATTGCAGTGTCACAAAAAGATTGTGTCTTATCGTTCCTACTCATAATGCAAATCTATGAGATTGCAACACTGCACATAATGTGATGAAATTACTAAAGCAGTAGAGGCTGTTCAGTTATAAAATCAATCTACACCTTCCAAAGTGAAAGTTCACTGAACGTAGTTAATATGACGAAGCTGTGTTCACTTCAGTCATCCAAACACGTGCAATATATTTTTTGAATTAGTAGTACAGGTTTACCTTATTTCCTAAGCTCAAAGAACATTCACTTTGCAAACATATACTTTTCTTAGTGAACAGTAATTGCAAGTTTCCTGAAGTGGTTAATCTACAAATCCATTCAATGAATACAATAACAAGTACGTGAAAGTGCACATTTGTAACAATGTAAAGTTCATATCAAAAACATATTACGTGTAAACACTACAATAATAACCCAAAATATAGGCATCCTGGAAACACTCTATACTTTCTAGACATTTGCATTCGGATTCAGACAAACCTGCAAATCAACAAAATCCAGTTGACTTGTGGTTTGTCCGAATCCGAAATAATGAATTTAGCATATGCCCAAATACGAAAACCATATTCGGGCATACATAAATTCATACTCATATTGGCCGCCGGCATGTTCTGCACATGTCCGGTGCCATCTTGGAGGCAGAGCAAATTATGTCACATGACTGTGACCATACCAGCCGCTGGCGTGTTCTACGCAGGCGTGCGGCCATCTTGAAATATATCTTGGTATACACCAGGATGGCAGCGCTCGTACATGTGGATGGAGCCATCACTGCCAAGATGGCAGTGTGCATAAGCAGAACGTGCTGGTAGCCAATATGCCCGCGCTCGTTCTGCAGTTTCAGTGTGCGGTTTTAGATTCGGGGGCTCGTTTCCTCTGAATCGTAAACATAAACATTTGTTTCCTTTGGCGAAATGAATGAAAATGTTTTTAGTTTTCATCTTTATCTGAAAACTATTTTTTTTTGTCGTGCACATGTCTAATATTTTCCCTTTTAGCCAAAATTTCTACGCTAACATTTTAAGCTGGACTAAGGCTCTTTTAAACAATCTCCATATTGTTCCATTATTCATGTTTAAATGGAACTGGCCACAAACAGCCAAACTTGCCTTTAATGTTTGTGATAGCTGGAAAAGATAACAGCCTCTGTCAATTATTTTATGTTTAATTCACCTTTTCCTTCATTGTCAGTGACTACGCAAGTAGTGAGAGAACACTGGCAGCAATACAAAATGACAAGTAATTAAGAAAAATTACTAATTCGTATTCATGAGATTAAAAGGCTTGTAATATTCATGTAAATATTCCAAATAAATCCTTTACATTTCGTACCTATAGAACATGTATGTATACAAACTGAAACATTTTGATAAGAAAGTAATCATAACATCCCCCGCCACCTTTATAAGCTGTAATAGCTGTCCATCATCCCCACCCATGGAGACAATACCATCTACATTGGTACATGGCTTGACTATGCAACTATCTCATCACACTCTGAAATTCGACTTCCCATACAGTTACCTCATCCTGAACTTGTTAGCATATCCTGAGCAGAAGACATTACTGCACAGGTAAATTAACAGTACTAAAATACTATTAACAAAGACTGCTTATAAAACATTAAAAGCACAGATAAAGAAACACATTTTTGCTATCATTCATAAACTCATGTATGGAATTAGTAAGTGATGCATCAATTCAAATAATAAGAGCAGGAGGCAGATACAGAAAGACCCCAAATAATTATATTATGTTTTTAAAGGAAATGTGTTGTATTTTCAAAAGTTATTGTACAAATACAGTATGTAATAGAGGTCAGCTGATTACCATAAGTATAATAAATTTACACATTCTAAAAATTTTCCTTCTATGTATATTTTGTAATTAATACACATATTTTACAAAAAGTTGTGCAACTAAAACCTCTTTTTGTAACGCTAGTAGTTAGCCAGTGTAATTTATTTTACATGCTGGCTGGTAAGTTTGCTGGAAAATGTTTGCTTTTGTACTGTGTAAAGCCCTTCTATTTGCACCTTACTTTAAAGCTGGTTATGAATTGATGAGTGTGTTTGCCATTTGTTTCACTTGTTGGATTTGGTGTGGGACACACTAGGGGCTTCAGCTGCCATTGTGTTTGTTGGGTTTCTGGTGTGCCTTAAAGGAGGTTGGGCTACCTCCTGGCAAACCTACACCAAATGCATCCTTTGCTATGTACACCCCAAGATGGAGGCTCTCATACATTAGAGTTCGGACCACACTACACAGGGAGGCAGTGTGGCTTCCACATATTTTGCAAAAACCTCTGTTTTTAACTCTACAGTTAGACAGTATAATTGTTTTTTTTTTGTAGGCTGGTTGGTGAGTGTGCTGGGAAATATTTGCCTTTTTTGCAATTAAAGATATACATATGGCAGCCATTACATTTTTAGTCTCCAATTTTGCATTGCAGTGTCACAAAAAGATTGTGTCTTATCGTTCCTACTCATAATGCAAATCTATGAGATTGCAACACTGCACATAATGTGATGAAATTACTAAAGCAGTAGAGGCTGTTCAGTTATAAAATCAATCTACACCTTCCAAAGTGAAAGTTCACTGAACGTAGTTAATATGACGAAGCTGTGTTCACTTCAGTCATCCAAACACGTGCAATATATTTTTTGAATTAGTAGTACAGGTTTACCTTATTTCCTAAGCTCAAAGAACATTCACTTTGCAAACATATACTTTTCTTAGTGAACAGTAATTGCAAGTTTCCTGAAGTGGTTAATCTACAAATCCATTCAATGAATACAATAACAAGTACGTGAAAGTGCACATTTGTAACAATGTAAAGTTCATATCAAAAACATATTACGTGTAAACACTACAATAATAACCCAAAATATAGGCATCCTGGAAACACTCTATACTTTCTAGACATTTGCATTCGGATTCAGACAAACCTGCAAATCAACAAAATCCAGTTGACTTGTGGTTTGTCCGAATCCGAAATAATGAATTTAGCATATGCCCAAATACGAAAACCATATTCGGGCATACATAAATTCATACTCATATTGGCCGCCGGCATGTTCTGCACATGTCCGGTGCCATCTTGGAGGCAGAGCAAATTATGTCACATGACTGTGACCATACCAGCCGCTGGCGTGTTCTACGCAGGCGTGCGGCCATCTTGAAATATATCTTGGTATACACCAGGATGGCAGCGCTCGTACATGTGGATGGAGCCATCACTGCCAAGATGGCAGTGTGCATAAGCAGAACGTGCTGGTAGCCAATATGCCCGCGCTCGTTCTGCAGTTTCAGTGTGCGGTTTTAGATTCGGGGGCTCGTTTCCTCTGAATCGTAAACATAAACATTTGTTTCCTTTGGCGAAATGAATGAAAATGTTTTTAGTTTTCATCTTTATCTGAAAACTATTTTTTTTTGTCGTGCACATGTCTAATATTTTCCCTTTTAGCCAAAATTTCTACGCTAACATTTTAAGCTGGACTAAGGCTCTTTTAAACAATCTCCATATTGTTCCATTATTCATGTTTAAATGGAACTGGCCACAAACAGCCAAACTTGCCTTTAATGTTTGTGATAGCTGGAAAAGATAACAGCCTCTGTCAATTATTTTATGTTTAATTCACCTTTTCCTTCATTGTCAGTGACTACGCAAGTAGTGAGAGAACACTGGCAGCAATACAAAATGACAAGTAATTAAGAAAAATTACTAATTCGTATTCATGAGATTAAAAGGCTTGTAATATTCATGTAAATATTCCAAATAAATCCTTTACATTTCGTACCTATAGAACATGTATGTATACAAACTGAAACATTTTGATAAGAAAGTAATCATAACATCCCCCGCCACCTTTATAAGCTGTAATAGCTGTCCATCATCCCCACCCATGGAGACAATACCATCTACATTGGTACATGGCTTGACTATGCAACTATCTCATCACACTCTGAAATTCGACTTCCCATACTCCCCCTTATGCCCCCTCTTTCTCTGTGCGTCTCCCCCATACTGTGTCGTGTTGTCTGTCTTGTGTGATGCCACAAAATCCTCGTTTTGACCACTGACCACCGTCAGCACAGGCCCCATGCCTTTGGTGGTCTATTTCTGAGGCCCTCCTCTAGGGGCACTATGATGGGTTTTACTTAGTATCGGATGTATATACATGCCATCCCATCCCTATATTTGGTGATACTTACTGACACCAAGCTAGATCATTTGAATGGCTGATACTCCAAGTGCTAGATCTCGTAACCAGTGTGTCTTACTCAACGTTTATGCACTTGCACAATCTGTTTTGAAGCTAAATTTGATGTAATTCCTCCCCTTTTCCACTTGATGCCTACGCTCGCTTCTCTTCACCTGAGTATTTACAGAGAATACAGATGCAACACCTGCAATATTATTGCTAAAGTACACCTTCACCGATTCCCATACGACAGTGTTTTATTACTCATGCACCTTGTATTGTATTGTATTGTACTGTGATGTACCCCTTGACGTTTTTAAAACAATAAAAAAACTATGGTTAAAAAAAAGAAAGTAATCATGATGTAAATTACTGAATGCAAAAAGTATACATTTAATTGAATTGTATTAAAGGAGAACTATGAGGTGAGTGATTTCCACTCATCCTCATAGTTAGAGCCGACCTGTGACACAGAAGCTGTCACAGGTCAGCTCTATTGATTGGGAAGTAAGCAGAAACATGCAGCCGATCCGCTCACTTCCTGATCGTCTCTCTGCAATGAGCGGTGACTGTAAGTCATGCAGGGATCCACCCTCCCCACAGCTGCATGAGTGACAGAGCCAGCTGTCACTCATGCAGCTGGGTGGATCTTGACAATATTGTCGGGATCTGTCCCGGTTGAGGTGCTCTCAGTAAATCGCAGGCAATAGCCCACTATATACTGATCTTTGGGTCATGGGAGGAGGTTAGCATATGTCCTCCTGTGCTGTCAACATGCTGTCTCTAGTGGCACATCCTAAATTCCTACAAAAATTAAGTAAGGTAATAATGTAGTAACAATAATGTAATAAATAATGCACCTGTGCAAAAGCCTGTTTTTATTCTGCATGATCTCTATATGGCCCTGATAATGAGTTGCAGGAAACAGAGGGAGATCCAGTCAGAGAGCTTGCAGCCACAGTGCTGTACATCTACAAGCTCCCCATTAAAAAAAATAAAAAACATAACAACAGGTGGTATTCAATGAGAAGCAGAAGCAATAGTCATACACATTGAAGGGTTAGGGGAAGGAGGACATTTGTTGTCACTGCATTGGAACTACTGTGCAGCTTTTCTGTTCACTATATAATATATACAGTAAATAATGATGGTATCATCACATAAATAACATTTTGTCATGAAGTGCATACAATATGTATGAATAAAGAATTGCAATAATGGAAATAAATATTTCTAGAACACTACAATATATGACAACATTTTCCCCATATCATGGTCACCATGTCATAGGGGGTAAAGATGATGATCCTGCTTAGCTTTCTCATTATCTATCCCTGGTGCCTAAAATTCCTGGGTGAGGATGAGAAATATTAGATTGACAGGGAATAATACAAGAGTTTAACCATTCTGACTTTAGTGTTTTCTGCTTGCCAAGTAGAGCTGCGAAGATTGCTTTGCAGCAAGATGTCCCAGAGGACAGGTCGAATTTGTGCTTGTTAATTAAAAAAAACAGCAGCCTAAAAATGTTTGCTATGTTCCTTCATTTAGGAGTGTGATATATCTGCATCATGAAAGGATGTAATAAAAGACTGAGAATACAATGAGGGTCAATAGTGAGGGTCAGCACTTAAAAGAGAGGAAAAAAGGGGACTGTGTTTATTTCAGATTTAAGTGAACTTACTTTTTTATAAAGAATACATAGTTCAAATGCAACATTACTTTACTATAAAAAAATAGAGTTATTATAAAAGCTTTAATACAACACATTTCAGCAGCAGCATTATAAAGTCTGACATGACTAATGAATGCAAGTATAAATTCAGGCTATTAAAAGAACAAGCTTGCTTTGAAAAGGGTCACCATTATAGGTTCAAAATCAGATTTTCTGCACTTATTGTGTTGTTATAGTACAATTTATTTGCTACACAATAGTTGCACAAGGCAACAATTGACTATTTTGCAAATCTTGTTCTATCAGAGTAATTGATGACAAGAACACAAAATATTTCCAGCACACTTATCAGCTAGCCAACAACAACAAAAACTACAATGTCTAACAATATGCATTAAAAAACAGAGGTTTTAGTTGTACAACTTTTACAAAACACGTAAAAGCCACACTGCCTCGTGAAGGCTCTTCTGTGTAGTGTGGTCCTAACTCTAATCTTTGAAAGTCTCCATATTGGAGCATATATAGCAGTAGATAAACTGACTGCAGCTCTGCCAGGAGGTACCTCATTCCTCTATTTCTTGGCATTCCCTGTTGGAAGAATTCTCCTAATATCCAATGGTGTGGACTGTTGGTATTTATCAAGTAAATAATTTAACAGAAGAACAAGTCTCCATGTAATGTGTGCATTTTATATGCATGTGAAGTGGATAAATTTGCAGCAGCGAAGCAGACAGCCTGTCTAGTGCAAAAAGACTTGCACCACTATGTGGGATTGGTAAAGCAAGTGTATTATGCACAGCCAGTACCTGGGGAATATGTGTGTAGCAGCCAGTTCTGGGCCAGAGTGGTGGTGGTGGATTCAGGAGTGGAGGGCTGTCTTTGGTGGTGCTCACTAGCTTTCCTTGGAGATATATCCTGCAACTCCGAGCACCTGTGTGGCAAAGGCCTCTGTAGTGGCAGTAACACTTGCTGCATGATCCTGGAACCACATGGATACTAAGGTCTTGAGAGTAAAGTGTAAAAGTACTCCCGCTAAGACCTATAGCCTGGAAGTTATATGTGAGGGCCAGTAAGACAAGAGATATCCTGTCAGTAAGGTCCCAGCAAAGCTATTTGGCCTCTGGACTGAAGAAGTAACTTAATAACTAGAGTCACTAGTAGGCAACATTTTCCTTCCTCTTTCCTCCTTACCCCCCATCTAAGAAATATTTTGTTCACATTGTACATCTTCTTTAAAACAACAAAAATCAGATCACTCCTCCTTGACTTCTTTTTTACTGAACCCAAAACTACAACCTGGTATGTCCCATGACTGGATGGGGATGTGGCAAACCAAAGGCTTGTTCTACCTCCGTGATTTGGTGGATAGAACTAATAATAAATATAGAAAATGAACTGCGCCAATAAGCAAGCTAACAGCTTCAGGGCACTGTAATGTACACCCACTGTGAGTGTGTATACGTGAAAAATGAATAACTAAATGTGCCGAGCTACAGCAATGATCAGATATAAAGAGTATAAAAAAACAGTGACTCAAACAAATGTCAGTGAAAAAAAATCAATCAGGTGTAAAGCCTGATCCCTGATGAAGTCACGCTGCACATAATGCGCATAGGGCGGAGCATTTGACGTTACATCGATCTCTAAGACTGACGGCCGCAGTCATTTGAAACTCTTGCACATACTCTTGAGAGAGTCCATGCTATGTTACCACTGCTTTTATGTGAGTCATTTTATTTTAATAAATCATACTCTGTTTGGATGGTACGCGCTATGGTGTTTGCTTTCTTTTTTTGGTCAACACGATCCTGGCATTGACACCTTATACTGAGGAGGCCTATAGATCGATAAAGATTGGAGGCTATTGCTTTCCTATTTAAGAAGTGTTGCACAGATCTGTTTGCTGGTCTGATTACACCATTGGAGGACATCTGTGAGCGATTGAAGCTGAGGGCCCCCTCCCCTGGTTAAGAAGGGAATTGCCTGATTTGACCTCTTGCTGGGGTCTATCAATAAGGTGAGCACCCCTATATCTGGTGTGGTGCACTTGGTGAAGGAACAAGAAATATTCATCACTATTGCTATATTTGGAAATTTTTGCAGATTTATGAAGATTTAAAGACTTTACACCTGATTGATTTTTTTAAGTGATCTAAAAATCACTGCTCCATTAAAAATTGTATTTTTTAATAGTGTTTTTTTAATTGATACATGTCCCCCAGGGCAGTACCTGAATCCCCATACACTTTTTATGGTCAATAATGTGCATATAAGCCTTCAAAATGGGGACATTTGATTTTCCGAGTTCAGGTCCCATAGACTTACATTAAGTTCTAAGTTCGAGTTAGAACTTTTTCCATATTTGAAAGTTCGAAATAGAACCAAACTCAGGTGTGCTCAGCCCATTACTAATGAAGACCTTACTTCAAAGTTTTTATTCTAACAACATAGTCACTTTAACATAAAAAGCTTGAATACAGCAGCTAAGGTATGCTTGACTCCTCTCTCTGCCTGCTGCTGTCTCTACTAGGGAAGCTATGTCTCACCCAGCCTGCTGCCAGCATGACACCTAGTACCAGAGCACATGCAGACAAGTGCACAATCTGAGGAAATTCATGCATCTACACAGTGGCTATACAAGGGGACCAGGAAGGGAACACAAAATGGGGTGTACGACTTGAGGTGCTAAAGGACGATATCCGAGGACCGGTGGCAACACAATATCTGTTAAATTCATAGAAGTTTAGTAGATTTCTTTTTGATTATTTTTCCAACAAATCTTCAAATGCTAATAATCTGGTATGTTTTCTACATCCCTACAGGCAAACACACAATAAATAAAGTGTATTCCTAAAAATATTTTTGTTTTCCATAAAGCTTTAGCATTAAAACACACAGATGCCTATGACTTAATTTCAGGTCCTTTTTTTCATGTTCTCTTTTTAAAAGTTAGAAGGAAGTTGCAGTACAGTGCATATCTCCTTTCATCTGCCTGTTAGTGCAAATGGACATTAGCATTCCTTTATGTTTCTCCTTTGCTTTCAAAATACAACATGTTCTCATTCTGTCCCTGTTCCTTTCCACCGTTTTACATGCAGGCAAAGGGAAGCAGATAAAAAATCCACAGTCTATTTTCATTAAGTCATCTTTTCCTTTTTAGCCTTTCTTTTTTAGCTTTGTGCAATGAACAGTCAAAAAGCAACTTGAAAATCAAGTGCTGAAGAGAATAAAAATGCAAACAATTGTTTAGGAATTAAAAATTGTGCAAAGAAGGATAAAAACTACAAATAAATATGTTTTCTTTCTGTTATGTTGCTGATTTGTATGAAGAAAGAAAGACTTCCACATGCATGAACCTTTACAAAAGATCCCACCTTCCTACCTCAGGGTCTAGAATACATGACCTTTTAAACCATCTGCCCATCACATCAAACGTACAGAGTTTAAAGCCCTTTTGATTCATCTAGTTTTGATGGCCTTTAGTAGCTGTTAGTGAGTTCAGGAGAATGTTCATTTCCATTGATGGTAATTGATGAACAGTTGCAGAGCACAAAGCAATGTTGTGTGCACATCTGCAGCCTCAAGCTCCACATATTTGTGCCTCTGTGTCCAATAACACACATTCAGTACTAATTTGGCTGTGTGTACAGTAACCTTCACATACCACTGAGGTGATTCTCCTGCATACAGCTGTCAATGCAGGACTGACCTAGAATGCCTTAAAGTGGACCTTTACCCATATCTTTAAAATAACAACAAACACACCTTTAGAAATGTTGAGTAATGGAAATCTACTAACACACACACTTCTAGATAATTGCTGGCTTTGTATTATTTGCATACCTTATTTATTTTTTCTTTCCCAGTCTTCTGACATTGGCCATGTTTACTAAGGGCAGATTACTAGCTCTCCCTTTACTTCCTGGATTTCTGGCACATGTGACTAGACATGTGACTAGGACATATGAACATGCATATCATCTCAGAGGAGGAAAAGGCCTTTCCCTGAGATCTCATGAGATTACAGATGAGATTTCCCAGCAATGCTCTTCTAATAACAAGGCAATCCCAGTGTGCATTGCTTTGGCAAACTGAAGTCATTTTGCCCTTTCAAAGCAGGAAGTGAATGTTCTGCAAGTGCAAGTATTTCAAAACCACAGCATTTTACGCCTGACATGTCTGGTATTAGTAATCATCATGCATAGCGGGTATTGGTAGAATTTTATTTTTGAATGTAAAGGTCCACTTTAAGAAAAGTTGATAGATGTTGGTTTGTAACCTGGTTCTTGAAAGAAACTGAGAAAAACACTATTTCTTACACTATATCTTATTGCTTTTCCATGAACAAATTTAATTAAAAAAATTATCAGAAAAGTTGTAAACACTTACAGTTCAAGCAGTTGTTGAAATGCCTTCTGTTCTTGCCCAATTCCATAAATTAGCTTTCTAAAAAAAAAGTTGTATTGTTATCATCCATTTTATAAATAAGATCAATAACAGGGTTTGGTTAGTTGGTTGTTTGTTTTGGGAGTATGGGAGATTAACATATACACATTAAAATAAAATTTCCATTTTAGCAAAATTTCCATCTATCAAAAGAGAGGAACCACGTCTGGTTATGTGTGTTGGTACAGTTGCTCGTAGTCTTCATTGGGAGAGTATCTGATGGAATCAAAATGTAGGAGAACAATTACGAGACAGACACAGAGCATTGGCCTCCTATAACAGGAAGTTCTTGAACAAGGACCTTCATGGCAGGATCACCAGATAATATTTTAAAGAAAGATTCAGAATAAAAAAAATATTTAAAATGACTTTAGAATTTACATGAACTGTTAAAACTCATGTAAGATTTAAGTGATTGGGATTACAAATACTTTAACATTTTAGGATTTACCCTAATTTGTCTGATTTGCGAAATATTGTATACCCAAATGTCAAATGTTCAGTTTAATAGACATTTGGGAGGAAGTAGTAAACTCAGAAATGCATAGGAAAAGAAAAATGCACACTGTATACTGAAGTAGAAAATAATTTGTAGCATAAAATCCATCAGATACAGGATTACTTCTTGTTTACCAATAACCATATGTCAACAAGCATTTATTTAAATTGTGTGAACTCAATGAACTAAAATATTTACAATGTAATATATACTGTACATATGATCAGTTAATTATTGTAAGTATTGAAATTACCAGTATTCATATAACATTATTGAAGGTGGTCAGTAATGTCATAGAAACCTTGCTCCTGTTGAGTTCATGTCAGTGGATATGTTGGGAAGAGCAACTGGTGAAGATAGTATGTCACTGAGTGATATGTTATATAAAATGACACTGTTTCGAAAATGAATCACTGGTCGAAGACAACATTTCAAAAAGTGTCACTGCTTCACATTCAGAATATGATGGAGAGAAAAAAACTTAATTACTTTATCTCAAAGGTGAGAACAGTGATTGACAGCAAATGCATGGTCATACAATATGCAAAAAACATAGAGAATTCCATAAATGCATATTTTCCATATATCACACAAACTTGTAATTTTGTGGCAAGGAACTTGGAGGCAAGGATGCAAACTGCACAGAACATTTTTCCCATCTACACTGAATGGCTAACTGCATGACTTCTTCAAAGTCTTGGGTTCAGGATAATGTTTGAAGGAATCTTTAATCGAATCAGCTAGACCCATGTTAAATTGGCTCCCCAGACTGGGTCATGAATGGGGCAATGGTTTTAAAAATTACAGTAATGTAGGCAGCAAATGAGTGAAGAAGTTAAAGCTAGCCTAAAATTACTTGTTATGTCTTTAAGCACTGCCTTTTTGAATATGCATGAATATTGTAAAAATTAAAAAAGGTGTCCCACACATAAAACAGTGAAGCTATAAGTATTCAGGATAGGGCACAGAAATACAAATAATTTTGTGCTTTGACTAAGTAGTCATGTTTTAATACATATAATTTCCACAAAATAATAATAGGCAGCATGAGAGGCAAACAAAAATACTCAGCCACATTTATTTGTGCAGCATGTGCATGTTCACCTTCATTTCTTCATAGTGTTATCATTTCATATACAATACATCCTGAGCAAGGTACGGTCTCATGGGACAACATAGCTAAATAAATTGCTTATTATAGTACTATAGAAGGTATGAACTCCTGAATTATTGATTAGTTTATAAAACCAGAAGCATTGACCAGAACCAATTAAATGTTAAAGCAATTAGCTTTAAATGTCTTCAGACAAATTTTTTCCTAAATACATTTTGAGTAACATTGGCAATAGTTTGCTGCAATTAACTGTATTCATAAAATGTTCACACACTTCTATAACAGAAATTATATATCTCCAGAAAAATAAGCCTTGTCCTTCAGAAAAAAAGCAGCTATACTGAAAGCCGGCCAGTAAAAGAGCTAATAACTGACTGCTTAAAATGAAAGATTTTACATGTAGGGAGCATTGAATCTGTTTTTTTTAAATATTTATTTTACATTTATTTATTTATTTTTATTGCATATCATTTCCCGCTAGATATTACTGGTTTAAAGTGACACTAAACTCAGAGATTACATTTTTAAAATACATTCAAGTATGTTAACCATTAACAAAAATGTAGCATATTTGTCCATATCACTCAGCTGTAGATCCTCAAATCATCTCTGAAGTGGTGCTGAGACTGTCCTTCCTTCTGGAGGGTGGCTACTTTTGTTCCCCATGGCCCCTGTGTATGTTGCAAAGTAGCAATTTTTTCAAACTTGCTCCCTTGATAGACTATAACTTAAATACAAATTAGTAAACTAAACATGAGACTGTAGTCCATCATGGGAGTGAGCTTGGAGTGGTGGCTACTTTACAACACACACAGGGAACATGGAGAACTTTAAAGAGCAACTGAACTGTGGAAGCTATAACCAACAGAGGCAAGCAGAGGACAAAGGACTGGCATTTATTGTGGACACTCTGCAGCTTATCTTTTCCCCATTATTGACTTACCATGCCTTGCTCTGCACTTTGTCTCTGTGTAGAGGCAGGGCTTGCTTTCTCATGCCAGAGCTGCCCCTTGATGACTGGAGGTCTGGGGATATTCTAGTACAGCGATTTTCAACCTCCTTTCACACCAGAGTCCATCCTTCACATTACAAACCCCCTTTACATCTATATCAGAAACAACCCACTGTTACATCAGGGACCCACACATCAGAGTTTATCCTTCATCTAAGGAGCCTACTCTTGCACTATGAATTAAAAAAAAGATAGATAGATAGATAGATAGATAGATAGATAGATAGATAGATAGATAGAGATAGATAGATAGAGGTAAAATAACACAAACTCTGTAAAAATCTAGATTTAGGCCTCATTTACGTGGATGAGCACACACAGCTGCATGCAGCACCTATTTCTGCATAGATGTGCATGCTGTACAACTGTGCATGTCTATGCAAATTAATTCTTATGGGATTAGTTTACATATCTGCAGCTTAACGTCTTTTTAAATTTGTCCTGATTCACAATAAATTGTAAAAGGTCACCTTACATGTATTTCTCAGTATGTGTACTAATGTATTACTTTTTTTTAAATGTGTGCTTTTTTAATGGCTTTTATTCAAAATGTTACATTTAGATGGTCTAAAGGAAAGTATTTGACTATGCTAGGGGTTTTCATCAGATTAATATTTTATTTTGCGAACCTGAGCAGTTTATTTTTAGTGACCTAATGCAGAAATCAATGTGAGCATGTTAAATATTAAAACACCTTTGGGCATGAACTGATAAAATAAATGAACTATTGAATAAAGAGACTGTAACAAGCAAATTCAAAAATGCAAAAGCAGTGAGCTTTTTAATCATTTCTAATATATAATTTGCCAGGGAGTTACATAAAAGATACATAATGAGGACATCAGAAATAAAATCCTAAAAAACTACCAACAAGTAGATATGAAAGAACTGACAAATCAGGCAAATTGCAAAATAAATATATGTATTCAGATTTGTCCAATCTGTGAAGAATCAGGATTGCCTGGATAAACTGTGTGTGTCCCTGTGTCTTTAAGGAGGTTGAGCTACCTTCTGGCAAACCTGCACCCAATCCATCCTTTGCTATACATAGAGACAGTGTGAGACAGTGTTGATGAGACAGTGTGGCTTCCACATATTTTTCAAAGGTTGTGCAACTAAAACCTCTGTTTTTAACACTAATAGTTAAACAGGATATTTTGTGCAGGCTAGCTGGAGAGTGTGCTGTGTGTGTGTGAAGACACACACAGCTTACTAGTACACACAAGAGTATCTCCATAGGACCCTGCAAGGGAAAAGAGCCACCCTAAAACAGGATATCAGGGCCGGTTGTCACGGTCTGGGGACCGGGGCACTAGGGTATGTGAGCTCCGGGGTTTGAGGAGTTGGTAGGAGTCACAGACAGGAGGGATGTCTGGAATGTTGGTCACAGAGAGAGAGGAACTAATGGTCTGTGCGTTCTCAGGACGCACTAGAGGCGCAGAATCTAAGAAGGGCCAGCTATTCGACAGAACCTCTAGTGGTGAGGATGATTGGCTGCAGGACACCATCCAGGTTGCGACCCTCTAGCGCACCCACACAGACGCAAAGGACTAGTCGAAGCATCGGGGAACTGGATACAAACAACAGGTAGGGAAGAAAGTTGTAACCAAGAGGAGGAAGATAGGAACAGTGGCACACAATGAGAGAAAGAGAAAGTCACAAGCAAAAGGTGCAAAACGCACAGCAGAACAGCAGAGTATGCTGAAGAGGGTAGCTAAACAAGGACACTCGGGAAGGGTAAGTAGCTTATAGGCACACCTAGGAGCAGGAAGGTGTAACATATAAAAGTAAGCAGGAGATGTGCATTGCACATGCATACAGTGTTCCTAGCAACCATGATGTCACTGCACTCCCGCCAAGCACTGAAAGAGGACAGAAAAATATCTTCTCTCTTCTTCAGCTGTCCATAGCCAGCTCCACCTTCTGGCCTCTGGGACTCTAAGCCCCTCCCAGCTCCACCCCAGCTCCTCCCTGCTCCACCCCCAGCCTTTGGCTCAATTCTCTGTCATCTGAACAGTTACCTATAAAAATTAAAATACAAAATTATATTAAAATAGAAAAGGGGCACTCTGAGGGCCCATACGGGACAACCAGTGTAAGGGGGCACTCTGATGGGGACAACTAATAATTTTACACTATTTGATACCATCAAAATGCCCCCTTATGTTCACAATTCATGCAAGGGAGTACACTGATAGGGACAGCCAGAGTGCTCACTTACATTATGTACAAACATAAAGGAGCACTGTGATGAGGACAGCCATTGTAAGGGGCCACTCAGATAGGGACAACCAATGTAAGAGAGCACATTGATTGGGAAAAACCATGTAAGGAGGCACTCTGATGGGGACAAGCCAAGTAAGGGGGCACTCTGATGGGGACACCCAATATAAGGGGGGGACTCTGATGGGGACAACAAATGTTAAGGGGCATTCTGATGAGAACATACCATGTAAGTGAGCACTTTGATGGGAACACCTAATGTAAGGGGGCATTCCGAGGTGAACAACTGATTTATGGGGGCTCTCTAAATGGGATACCTAATGTAAGGGAGGACTTTGAGGGGGACACCTGATGGGGGCACGGCCCCCTTATTTTAAATGTTGTTTATGTTAAAGGTGGTTGTTTGTATTTTATATGAATACAAGAACAAAGTAAAGGTCATCCAGGTTCTAACTGTCCGCATGTTTAACAGTCGCTGATGATTGGCAATACATTTTATTGATATGCTATGGGAATTGTACATTGCTTATTTTTGGTTAGACATACAATGACTACATATACACTAGGATCTGCGTCATGGCACAAACATGAGATTCGGACCTCTGCTGGAAGAAAATTTTACTGACCGGACCTCCGTAAATTTTAATTCACTATCCCTGTTATAGAGTAAAATGAAGAAAGTGTGAAAATAGATAAATGATTGCTTATTCTACAATTATATTCTAAAAATGGCCTGGGCAGATTTGTTGGTATTCTTAGAAAAGATTATAAATAATTGAATCATAGTGATATTTCAAGCTGACTATTTTCTGCAAATAGTATCACACATGTGTTCATTCTTGTAATAAGTCATTTAGGCTACCTAAATGTAAAAAAAAGTAGTCTTTATGCTGTTTGTTATCATTGTGTGCATTACACTGAACATGGACCAGAGAAAACAAGGGAAAGAGTTGTCTGAAGACATCAGTACGAAAATTATAGACTAGCATGTCAAAAACTATAAGACCATCTCTAAACAGCTTGATGTTCATGTGACTACATTTGCAAAAAATATTAAGTACGTTAGCACGATGGGGAGTAGCCAACCTCCCTGGACATGGGCGTAAGAGGAACTGGACATGGGTGTAAGTGAGTACTCTATACAGCCCTTCCATGTGCACCTTGCTGTAAAGCTGGTTACGAATTGATGAGTGTGTTTGCCATTTGTTTTGCTTGACTGATTTGGTGCAGTGACGCATGGGGGGTCTCAGCTGCCATTGTGATGTGCAGGGTCCCTTGTGAGTCCCTGTGCCTTTAAGGAGGCTAGGCTTCCTCCTGACAAACCTGCACCCAATTTTATCTTTTGCCACATGTGCTCCAAGATGCAGACTCTCATAGTTTAGAGTTAGGACCTCACTATAGGGAGGTGCCTTGGTGAGGCAGTGCGGATTTCACATTTTCTGCAGAAGACGTGTATCTAAGCCTCTTTTTTTAACCTTAGTGGTGAGACCAGTTTATTTGCATGCTGGCTGGTGAGTTTGCTGGGAAACTTTTTGCTGTTGTACTGTATAAAGCCCTTCCATGTGCACCTTGCTGTAAAGCTGGTTACGAATTGATAAGTGTGTTTGCCATTTGTTTTGCTTTGCTGTATATGGAACAGGGTGCCTTCAATCTGTTTAGGAAACAATGACATCTCAGGTTTTATGAAATAATTCTGGAGGAAATCGTACTGAGCAGCATCAGAAATCATTTGTCCTCCAACAGCATAATGACCAGAAATGCACAGTTAGAAGCATTCAAGAACAAAACATTGAACTGTCCTGAAGTGGCCTTCAAAGCATCCTTAAATGAATACTATTAAACATCTATGGAAAGTGCGGAAACATGCAGTCTGGAGAAGTTACTCTTGAAATCTGAGACAGCTGAAGCAATTTGCTCAATAAGCGTGGGCTAAACTTTCTGTTGGCAACTACAGAGGTCTCCACAGGGTCGGGTGCGTGATGCTCTTTTGAAGCATATAAATGGAGCCAAAAGTAGGAAGCATGTAGCAGAGCCACTAGCCCACCGTCAAATAATTCCCTTTAGCACTCAGTTCAACTGTTGTGCGTTTTCTATTGCTAAAGTTCATAAAAAACACTGGAAATTCCTGAATTAAGACCCAATACTCAAAGAGTCCCACACCCCTGAACCCACCATGATTTTCAGAAAACCTAGCAATCTCAAAAGTATGTTAGCCCCCAGCCAAATAAAATGATTTACTGAGGCCAAGCGAGTTGAAGGTCTATTTGGTCAAATAAGGAGCTATAGATGTGAGTTCCCCAATTGTGGTGTGTGCCCCTTCAATTGGCATAAAAATAAAGTATTTGCCCCAGATAAAAGGCACCTCACCATAAAACAATCAACTGTGGGACCCAGTTTTAATTTTTGGGTTAATATGCCCCTGTGGCAAACTTTATGTGGGTAGGACCATCAGATCCTTAGGACCAAATTTGGGGAACACAGACGCAATATTCTAAAAAAGGCAGACTATTCAGTTCCAAAATATTTTGCATCTGGCCACAATTCCAGTCCTGAGAATTTACATTTACTTGGTATCAAAGCCATCCCTTGGGAAGGAGGTGAGGGTGTCATGTACCTTTTGGAGCCTGGAGGGACGAAGGAGGCCTCTCTTATAACTCCTGTCCTAAAACCACTGAATAGCAGAACAGGAGGGGTGGGGCGGGGCAGGGCACAGATGGAGCACGAATGCCTAAAGACTGCAGGCTTAAGTGCTGGTACTGATGACAATGCTCATGAACAAAGCAATGCAGGAGATGCACATCTGGAATGCAGAGTATTCAGGATCAAGGTAAGGTGCAAGCTGAGTCGAAGCCAAGTGGTCGAAGTACCAGACAGCAGGCAAACTATTAGTCCAGGGACAAGCCAGGATCAGAACCATGCAGACAATGTAGTACCAGGACAGCAGACAAAGAGCAGAGTCAGGAACAAGGCTGGGGTTAAGAACACAGAAGATCAGCAGGATGGTCAAAATTAGTCGGGTCGGCAACTGGAACAATGGTCAGAATACAGGATCTGGGTAACAACAGATGACGATCACTCAGCACTAAGCATCAGGGGATCATGCTTTAAATAGCCAATCTGGCACCACAATCTGTAGCACGTGCACGCACGGCTTTCTCCAATAGGGCTAAATGAGAGTCTCAAAATAACCCCCCGCTCTTTCCATTCTGCAGCCCCCCACATGATAGTTCTTAGAGAAGATGCTTTCACATATATGATTGGTGAATTTACTATAATGTCTAATAATTATGCATACATCAATTTTATACATTTTATGGTTTTAGTTCACTGTGGTTTTAGTGTGATAGTATTATATCATTATATATTACACTATATTGCCAAAGGTATTGGGACACCCCTCCAAATCATTGGATTCATGTGTTCCAATCACCTTAGGTGGCCATAGGTGTATAAAATCAAGCACCTAGGCATGCAGACTGCTTCTACAAACATTTGTGAAAGAATGGGCCGCTCTCAGGAGCTCAGTGAATTCTAGCGTGGTACCGTGATAGGTTGCCACCTGTGCAATAAGTCCATCTGTGAAATGTCCTTGCTAATAAATATTCCACGGTCAACTGTTAGTGGTATTATAACAAAGTGGGAGCAACTGGGAACAACAGCAACTCAGCCATGAAGTGGTAGGCCATGTAAAAGGAAAGGGCAGGGTCAGCACATGCTGAAGCGCACAGCGCAGAGAAGTCGTCAACTGTCTGCAGAGTCAATAGTTACAGACCTCCAAACTTCGTGTGGCCTTCAGATTGGCACAACAGTGCATAGAGAGCTTCATGAAATGGGTTTCCATGGCCGAGCAGCTGCATCCAAGCCTTACATCACCAAGTGCAATGCAAAGCGTCGGATGCAGTGGTGTAAAGGAGGGCTCAAAATTTCCACTGACCCCCTCACAATTGCGTGGAAATTCAGGGGGGGGGGACTGCTGCCGATTGAGCAGCGGCGATCACCGTGTAAGTTCTCTCTCTTCTTATCCTTGGCCGCTGCCGCTACAGAGCGGTCGAGGAGAAGAATCAGTTCGTGTGTGTTCTCTTACATCGGCGGCTCCTCTGGCCACATGCAGCTTCCTCCACCCTCAGCTACCATAGGCTGGGAGGAAGGCTGCAGAAATACTATTGGCAGACTGGCAGAACAGCGCGAGAGAGGCAGGACAGGAGGGAGGCTTCACCTCGGACATGGAGGATACATTGCTGTACCCCCCCCCCCACCACCACCAGGAGAGGAAGAGGGCACTCGAGTCACATCAGCTATGTGCACTGTCAGTCCCTGTTCTTTCTGCATTACACTGCTGATCTCTGTACTGTGCATTACATTACTGACCTCTGTACTGTGCGTTACATTACTGACCTCTGTACTGTGCGTTACATTACTGACCTCTACTGTGCGTTACATTACTAACCTCTGTACTGTGCATTACATTACTTAACTCTGTAGTGTGCATTACATTACTGACCTCTGTACTGCTGACCTCTGTACTGTGCGTTAAATTACTGACCTCTGCACGGCTGACCTCTGTACTGTGCGCCATACTGCTGGCCTCTATACTGTGCACCACATTACTGACCTCTGTACTGCACGTCATATTGCTGACCTCTGTACTGTGCATTACATTACTGACCTCTGTACTGCTGACGTCTGTACGGTGTGTCATACAGCTGACCTCCGTACTGTTCGCCATACCGTTGGCGTCTGTACTCTCCGTCACACTGCTGACCCGTGTACATTTCTGCAGTGTGGGACCGGAAGGGAGGCTCAACGAGGCTGCTAGAGGCTTCACCTCGGAACATGGAGGCAACATCGCTGTACCCCCCACCACCACCAGGAGAGGAAGAGAGCACCTGAATCAGATCAACTGTGCAGTGTAAGTCCCTGTTTTTTATGAATTACACCGCTGACCTCTGCTCTAGATTACTGACCTCTGTACTGCTGACCTTTGTACTGTGTGTCATACCGCTGGCCTATGTACTTTGCGTCGCACAGCTGGCCTCTGTACTCTGTGCCATAACGCTGGTCTCTGTACTGTGCGTCACACCGCTGGTCTCTTTACTGTGCGTCACAACGCTGGTCTCTGTACTGTGCGTCACAATGCTGGTCTCTGTACTGTGCGTCACAATGCTGGTCTCTGTACTCGGCATTGTTACTGATCTCTGTACTCTGCGTCACACCGCTGACCTGACAGAGTTAAGGCCGGGGCAGGGTAGGGGTTAGGTGGGGCAACTTGTGGCGAGTAACTCTTAAGGCCTGGCTAGTAACTATGGACTTTAAATTTTAAGCCCTGGTGTAAAGCACGCCATTGCTGGACTCTAGAGAAATGGAGACGTGTTCTCTGAAGTGACGAATCACGCTTCTCTGTCTGGCAATCCGATGGACGTGTCTGGGTTTGGCGGTTGCCAGGAGAGCGGTACTTGCCTGTCTGCATTGTGCCAAGAGTAAAGTTTGGTGGAGGGGAGATTGTGGTGTTGTTTTTTAGGGGTTGGGCTTGGCCCCTTAGTTCCAGTGAAGGGAACTCTTAAGGCATCAGCATACCAAGACATTTTGGACAATTTCATGCTCCCAACTTTGTGGGAACAGTTTGGGGATGGTCCCTTTCTGTTCCAACATGACTGCACAAAGCAAGATCCATAAAGACATGGATGAGCAAGTTTGGGGTGGAGGAACTTGACTGGCAGGCAAAGAGTCCAACCCTATAGAACACCTTGAATCAGAGTGGAGACTGCGAGTCAGGCCTTCTCGTCCAACATCAGTACCTGACCTCACAAATCCGCTTCTGGAAGAATGGTCAAATATTCCCATAGACACACTACTAAACATTGTGGACAGCCTTCCCAGAAGAGTTGAAGCTGTTCTAGCTGTAAAGGGTGGGCCAACTCAATATTGAACCCTAAGACTAGGATGCCATTAATGTTCATGTGCATGTAAAGTCAGGCGTCCCAATACTTTTGGCAATATAGTGTATGTGGGAGAAACACAGTGGGAAGATAGAGGAATTAACATTTTTGGGATTGCAAGTATTAAAATTGGGCTTCAGATCAGGAAACTCGATTGATAAGAAGCTGTCACGAAACCGAGGCAAGATAGATATTTGAATTGAGCACCATGAACCCGAATGACTTGAATGCAGGCTTCATCTTTCTCCCTTTTATTTGATGATTATCAGATGATTAAAAATGTGTAAAACTGAGAACAATGTAAAAGGAAAGGGCAGGGTCAGCACATGCTGAAGCGCACAGCGCAGAGAAGTCGTCAACTGTCTGCAGAGTCAATAGTTACAGACCTCCAAACTTCGTGTGGCCTTCAGATTGGCACAACAGTGCATAGAGAGCTTCATGAAATGGGTTTCCATGGCCGAGCAGCTGCATCCAAGCCTTACATCACCAAGTGCAATGCAAAGCGTCGGATGCAGTGGTGTAAAGGAGGGCTCAAAATTTCCACTGACCCCCTCACAATTGCGTGGAAATTCAGGGGGGGGGGACTGCTGCCGATTGAGCAGCGGCGATCACCGTGTAAGTTCTCTCTCTTCTTATCCTTGGCCGCTGCCGCTACAGAGCGGTCGAGGAGAAGAATCAGTTCGTGTGTGTTCTCTTACATCGGCGGCTCCTCTGGCCACATGCAGCTTCCTCCGCCCTCAGCTACCATAGGCTGGGGGGCAGGCTGCA
>NW_017306990.1:184781-197172 GCF_000935625.1 Nanorana parkeri
CCCCCCCACCACCACCAGGAGAGGAAGAGGGCACTCGAGTCACATCAGCTATGTGCACTGTCAGTCCCTGTTCTTTCTGCATTACACTGCTGATCTCTGTACTGTGCATTACATTACTGACCTCTGTACTGTGCGTTACATTACTGACCTCTGTACTGTGCGTTACATTACTGACCTCTACTGTGCGTTACATTACTAACCTCTGTACTGTGCATTACATTACTTAACTCTGTAGTGTGCATTACATTACTGACCTCTGTACTGCTGACCTCTGTACTGTGCGTTAAATTACTGACCTCTGCACGGCTGACCTCTGTACTGTGCGCCATACTGCTGGCCTCTATACTGTGCACCACATTACTGACCTCTGTACTGCACGTCATATTGCTGACCTCTGTACTGTGCATTACATTACTGACCTCTGTACTGCTGACGTCTGTACGGTGTGTCATACAGCTGACCTCCGTACTGTTCGCCATACCGTTGGCGTCTGTACTCTCCGTCACACTGCTGACCCGTGTACATTTCTGCAGTGTGGGACCGGAAGGGAGGCTCAACGAGGCTGCTAGAGGCTTCACCTCGGAACATGGAGGCAACATCGCTGTACCCCCCACCACCACCAGGAGAGGAAGAGAGCACCTGAATCAGATCAACTGTGCAGTGTAAGTCCCTGTTTTTTATGAATTACACCGCTGACCTCTGCTCTAGATTACTGACCTCTGTACTGCTGACCTTTGTACTGTGTGTCATACCGCTGGCCTATGTACTTTGCGTCGCACAGCTGGCCTCTGTACTCTGTGCCATAACGCTGGTCTCTGTACTGTGCGTCACACCGCTGGTCTCTTTACTGTGCGTCACAACGCTGGTCTCTGTACTGTGCGTCACAATGCTGGTCTCTGTACTGTGCGTCACAATGCTGGTCTCTGTACTCGGCATTGTTACTGATCTCTGTACTCTGCGTCACACCGCTGACCTGACAGAGTTAAGGCCGGGGCAGGGTAGGGGTTAGGTGGGGCAACTTGTGGCGAGTAACTCTTAAGGCCTGGCTAGTAACTATGGACTTTAAATTTTAAGCCCTGGTGTAAAGCACGCCATTGCTGGACTCTAGAGAAATGGAGACGTGTTCTCTGAAGTGACGAATCACGCTTCTCTGTCTGGCAATCCGATGGACGTGTCTGGGTTTGGCGGTTGCCAGGAGAGCGGTACTTGCCTGTCTGCATTGTGCCAAGAGTAAAGTTTGGTGGAGGGGAGATTGTGGTGTTGTTTTTTAGGGGTTGGGCTTGGCCCCTTAGTTCCAGTGAAGGGAACTCTTAAGGCATCAGCATACCAAGACATTTTGGACAATTTCATGCTCCCAACTTTGTGGGAACAGTTTGGGGATGGTCCCTTTCTGTTCCAACATGACTGCACAAAGCAAGATCCATAAAGACATGGATGAGCAAGTTTGGGGTGGAGGAACTTGACTGGCAGGCAAAGAGTCCAACCCTATAGAACACCTTGAATCAGAGTGGAGACTGCGAGTCAGGCCTTCTCGTCCAACATCAGTACCTGACCTCACAAATCCGCTTCTGGAAGAATGGTCAAATATTCCCATAGACACACTACTAAACATTGTGGACAGCCTTCCCAGAAGAGTTGAAGCTGTTCTAGCTGTAAAGGGTGGGCCAACTCAATATTGAACCCTAAGACTAGGATGCCATTAATGTTCATGTGCATGTAAAGTCAGGCGTCCCAATACTTTTGGCAATATAGTGTATGTGGGAGAAACACAGTGGGAAGATAGAGGAATTAACATTTTTGGGATTGCAAGTATTAAAATTGGGCTTCAGATCAGGAAACTCGATTGATAAGAAGCTGTCACGAAACCGAGGCAAGATAGATATTTGAATTGAGCACCATGAACCCGAATGACTTGAATGCAGGCTTCATCTTTCTCCCTTTTATTTGATGATTATCAGATGATTAAAAATGTGTAAAACTGAGAACTAATGAATATGTATATAATTTAATGAATATAATTAAAGTATATACAATATATTTATCATTTTTTTTTATATGTATAAAATAAAACAAAAGTATAAATTAATTTTGTTGCAATTGCAGGCCAGATAAAGCAAAAAAAAGACTTAATAAATGAATACAAAATGAATTATATATATGAAATAGGGTAAAAGCCTTGAAATAGAGAGAATATGGCATCATTACCCTTTATTAGACACAGAGAGGAATCCTAAATGGCATCACAGGAAGTGGCATCACAGGAAGTGATGTCATCAATAGGAATCTATATAGGGTGCTGTACCATGTGGCCTGTAAGAGTTTGTTTCTCTGGTGATGGCACAAAACCACTAGCACTTTTTTGTTGGCACAATTTGCACAGACCCCTGATGAAGCCTAAGTAGGAGCACAACATTGGGCATGGGTGCTTAGGGATTCTTTAGTTAGAGGGAGGGAAAAGAGAGATTTGATGGAGGAATGCAAATGGAGACAAAAGTAAAGGGAATACAATGGTCAATAGAGTTGTAAATAAGAAATTATATACCTCCTTCTATAATGGAATGAGTGCTAAAGAAAAGCATTTAATACATTAAAATGCTTCTAATAAAGTAAATACAAGGACGTTTTATATAACTCTAAGGGAAGGATGCACAGGTGGCAATGTGTGTCATACGGTGAGAAAAGTGATCCCTTGCAATAGAAATTTCATTTTTGGTGAGATACTCTCTAAGGCCCCATACAGACCTGAGCATAGTGGGAACACAAGTTGTGTTGGCACATACAGATTGCGCATTCTGGTGTGTTTGTTTTCTGCGTTTGCCATGTCTCCCCATTTATTTCAATGGGTTCCTGTGCGCAGCACAAATGCAGAAAAGTAGTGTATGTGGCAAAATCTGCACCATGCGTTCTGTGGCTTTTTCCACCGTGTTTGTGCTTGTTTTAATGTGCACAAACAAGGTAAAAGCTGACCTCTTTAGTTAGCTGCCATGTTGAGGGTGCGATTAGCTTTTAATCGCACAGCAAGCACATTTTGCATGCATTTCACAAACTCGTGTGAAAGCATGCATTTTTTGCAGGTTTGACTCATATTCCCAAATGCTCAGGTGTGAATGGAGATAGAGTTAACTACTACTAAAATGATACCAACACTGCAACTTTCCCTATTACAACACAAGAAGCCCATCAGCTAATTATAACAAACACAGACCCTTCCATTCAGAAATCAATTTAAAAAGGACCTGCTGTAACAAAAAGCTTTTTCAGAACAGAAACAGGTAGGAAACCAGCAAATTTGGTTAATTCCTTGTAGTGTACACAGATAATGATCACCCAGAGAGGATTGATTTTTTTCTCAGCAAAAGTGAAGTTACTCTTTCATATCTATAAATGTAAAATAAATAATCTGCGCTTCTGGAAAAATGGCTAGGATAAATATATAATATTAATTAAAACCTAAAGCAGCTATGAAAAAAGGATGAAAAATCCTTTAAGTGATCAAAAAATATATATATCAAAGTGCTAAAGGTGTGGGTGGTATAGAACTTGGTGCAACCAAGTAATACAGTGAAAATAAGGGTTAAGCGATTTGGCCTATACCCAATAATAAACAAATCAAAAGAAATCCTGCATGTGATCTTGGAAACAGGAAGAACTAAATAACTCAATTGTATCAAAGGAACTGTGAAAAACAAGACAGTGTTGAAACAACAAAGAAAATTAGCCACTATGTGAAAATCTATTAACTAGTGATAGTATCAAATGTAATAAAATATTGCATTAAATCATCAAAAAAAGTGTTCAGAAAAACATGATGACCTATCAAAAGGTCTATGGACGATATGTGTTGAAGATCAAACACTCACCCTGCTGGGTCTCAGAGTGGAAACAACCGGGTCCAAAATAAAAGCGTGATTGTAAGCCCAAGTGCCACTAACCAAAAGCCTTCTACTAACTCCATTTGGTGAGTACCCACCTAAGAGGGGCTGTTGGACTACCGCTGAAATATACCATCAACAATTTTTTTTCCCTGTACACGTTTTCTATGGCTTTTTTTATCTCCCAGTGATATATATGATATAATATATGATATATATTTTTTTATCACTCTTTCATATCTAAATAGTGTTGTATAAAGGGGTTTCAAGATTCTATATGATGGGTTAGTTAGTGGAATACCACATCCAATTTAACACTATCTATAAGAAAAATTGACATGGCAGACTTTTAAAGGTACCGAATAACAATGCTATGTATTAAAATCAAAATATTGTTTTCTATATATTTGTGAAATGTTAATCAGAGTTACATACACTGCATATAGATAAAAATGGCACTTCCCTCCATAAATTATATCATTATTAAATCTCACATTTAATATCTCCTATACCATACTATTTAATTTGCACTGTAATGGCTGCATTATAAAAATATTTGGCACAGAGGCCATAAGTGTGGGGTGGCGGGGGGGTTCTTCCCTTTATGATGTACCTTCGCTCGCCCATGAGACCTTTTTAATGGACATCTTCATGTCTTTGACTCCACTGTGTTTCTCGCCTGTTTGATTAAGGTGATAATTTTCTTCTGTGAATAATTGATGGAATATGGAATGTGTAAACACTGTTTATTATTCATATATTGATTGCTATACATGATTTATGTATTTCTAAAACATCTCACTAAGTGGATCCATCCCTGAAACGCATTGAGCTATAAACCCATCTGAATCATTATTATAATGCAGCCATTATGGTGCAAATATGGCAAATAATATAGTGTGGTATATGATATAGGATGCAAGATTTAATAATGATATCATTAGTTGAAGGAAGTGAGATGAGTATATGCTTTTTAAAGGAACCCATTTTTATCTATGTATATCCGGGGTTTCAAACTCAATTTAGTCGGGGGCCACTGGACACATTTTTTTTTTTTTTAGCAAGTAGTCTTTATTAAAGTTTTATCAATACATGACAAGAAGGCAAATCAGTCTATCCCCTATGGGGTACAGACGCAAACTTATAATAAACATCCTTAACAGGACATGATATAAAATAGTGTGGTATTACCAAAAGGTATCAATGTACAACATTACCACAATAAACAAATGCAGTTGTTAACAAGATGTTAACAAGACATACGTTTGGGGTAACCTGGTTTTGACTCGTGATAAACTAGGGAGGAAGCATCGCATTCACCTATTAACATCTCAGGGTGTTCTGAGCATGGTGTGGTCAGGGTGGGATTACAAGAATCTAGAGGGGACTAGATTGAATTAGAATATTACTAGGAAGGATCAACAGGAGGCATAAAAGCAAAGCAGGGGGACATTAGAGGACTTTAAAGGACATCTAGGGCACCTAGGGATCCATCTAATTTGGTGGTGTGGTACCAAACCGTATCCTTGAACAGTGTCATCACCTCTTTCAGCTGTGTTGGTGATAGGGTTGACACTATACATGAGGTCCAGGTGGTAAATTATTTTTCTGTGGAAGAGCTATTATAGTGGGCATCAAGTTTATCTAGTAACATAAAATGTTCCCAGCGTGAAAGGGATTTGGCTGTCAGTATTCGTGAGGCTCCAGGGGTATGGAATAGGCACATGGCTGGATCTCGGGGTCGGTGTATACCTGAATGTGTATTCATGAAAGATAGTACTCGTTCCCAAAATTGTTGTATAAGGGGACACAGCCAGAGTAGATGTTCCAGGTCCAGGGATGGGGCCTGGCATTTAGGACAGGAGGTCAGCCAGTCCGGGGGAGTGGACCTATATTTTAAGTTGAAGGCATAATACGCTCTGTGTATGATTTTAAACTGGAGCTCTCTCCATGTTTCACTAATGATGGCTTTCCGTACCAAAAGCCAGCTAGAAAGTAGCATGTCATACGCTTCCTCCAGTGGAATCTGAAGAAATCTTGCCCATCTAACTATATGCTTGGGATAAGTAACAGGAGAATTTGCATAGACAGTGGAGCAGATAGTGTGGACAATGGTTGATAAGGGCATTTTTGCTTCTGGCGATGATAACAGGGTTATCAGGGATAACAGGGAGGTGGCAGGGAGAGGGCCATGACCATGGTAGTGGTATATTTTTGGTTATAACATTTTGGATTTGCGCATATTGGAGGAAGTGAGTGCCGGGAATTTGCTGCGTGTTTTGCAGTTCCTGAAAGGTTTTACATAGTCCACTGGGAGTCAGTAAGTCCTCGATCTTGTTAATGCCTTTGTCCTTCCACTTAGGAAAGACTTTGGATTCACAGCCCGGGGGAATGCCAGGGAGGATGTAATGGGTAGTAGAGGGGAAACCACCCCTGGGATCTTTAAGATTTTTCTAACTTCCCTCCAAGTGAGGATGGTGTCACGTAATAAGATGTTACCCTTGATGGCCAGGGAAGAGTCCTCCAAGGGGTATGGATAATACCAGATAGAGACCATGGAGCCACCGAAAGTACTTCTAGTGTTGTATTCGTGAAGTATGTAGTGTCATGTAACCAGTCTCTAACGTGTCTAAAACAGACTAGCCAGATTATACATTCTGATGTTCGGGATATTGGCTCCCAAATATTGCGTGGGAAATTGGAGTTTACGGAGCGCTATCCTTGGGTGTTTTCCCCTTCATATGAATTTAGAGAAGGCTGTGTGCAGTGCGCTGATATCTTTATGTCTTATAAGGAGGGGTATGGTCTGCATTGGGCACAGGAGTCGTGCAAAGCTTATCATGCGAATCAGTTGACATCTACCAAGGGTAGAAAGTGGGAGGTCTCGCCATCTTTGGAATGATCTTTTTGAACAATGGACCGTAGTTGATGTGATATAGGTCTGTTGCATTCCCTGAGATGTGGATACCTAAATAGGTAGGTAATGGAACTTTTCTGGATAGTGATAGTGCAGTCTTTGGGCCATGTGGTGGTGTCTAGGGGAGCACTGTGAGGTAGCATCAAAAGATCACTCTAATGAAAGTTAATTTTCAGTCCAGAAAAGGAGCCAAACTGGGAGATATGTTCTATTATTTTGGGGACTTGGGTGGAGGGATCGGATAGAAGGAGAATAATGTCATCCGCACACAGGGCAATTTTCAGGTCTTTCGTGTCTACACGGAGACCCAAGAATATTGTGGAGGAGGCTAGAGACCGTGAGAGTGGTTCCAAGGCCAGGTTGAAGAGAAGGGGAGATAGTGGGCATCCCTGTCTCGTTCCCTTATGAAGGGGGAAGGGTGTGGATATGGCAGTAAAGGTGAGTATGCTGGCCATAGGTGAGGAATACATTGTGTTTACAAAATTCAAAAAGTACCATTAATACCCATACATCTCATAACCTTGTATAACCAATTCCAGTTTACATTATCAAAAGCATTCTCCGCATCCAAGGCCAAAAGTGCCATGAAGTGCGAAGAAGACCTACGCAGTCTGTGACTCTCGAGAGCTAGAAGTATCTTGCGTACATTAGTAACCACAGCCCTGCCTGACACGAAACCCACCTGGTCGGGAGAGATAAGCTTTGGTAGCACGGCAGCCAGCCTGTTCGCTAAGATTTTAGATAACATCCAAATTTAGTAATGATATTGGGCGGTAAGAGCCGGGGTAAAGCGGGTCCTTGCCCTTTTTGGGTAGCAATCGTATGCAGGCATCGTTGAAAGTGGGAGGGTAAGAGTTATTATTGAGAATATCTTGGTAAAGGGACCCCAATATTGGGGAAATGTCAGGGGAGAGCATACGATAGAATTCAGCAGAAAATCCATCAGGGCCCGGGGCCTTAGCGCATGCGGAGTGTTTGATGGCTTCTTCTATTTCTAGTGGCTATATGTCGCGGTTGAGGGAGGCAAGATCTTCCTCGTTTAAGGAAGGCGAGGCTACGGAGTCTAGGAAGGAGGAGCCCGTACACTCGTCCCCCTGCTCATGTTTATACAGGTTTTGGTAAAAGTTTTTAACAATTTTGCAGATGGAAGAAGGTTCTGAATGCAACTTGCCCTCCTCATCGAACAGACGAGTAATGTATGTGGATGCTGTTTTTCCTCTTGCTAGATATGTTTTCCTGATTTGTTCCCAAATTTGAAAAGGTCTAGGTCTTTGGGCGATCTAATGAGCATTTCAAGTTGGCGTAACCAGTGGTCACAGTCTTGTTTAGCTGATAACCAAGTTGCTCTAGTGATGGGTGTGGGGCCCTGTTTATACTCAAGATAGGTGCGTCTGGCTGCTGTGGTTGCCTCCGCGTATCTACTCCTGATCAATTTGTTTCTAGAGGTAGCATATGCAAGAATTCTTCCCCTTGGAACCGCTTTAGCAGTTTCCCAGAACAAGGCAGGGTTAGACAGGTGCTCAGAATTATCCGACGTGTAATCATCCCACCATTGTTTAAGCTTACCCTGAAATGTATCATCGTGTGCTAGGTAGGAAGGAAACCGCCAAATGATGGGATGAGTAGGTGCCCCAATATTTTTAACCATTAATAAAACAGGAGCATGATCTGAGACGACAAGATCTTCCACCTCGGCTGAGACCAGGTGAGGCAGCAAAGTTTGGCCAGCAAAAAATAAGTCAATGCGTGACAACGTGTTGTGTGCATGTGAAAAATGAGTGAACTCTCTGTCCAGGGGGTGTAAATACCTCCAAATGTCCTGTTGTCCCGTGGATTCAATCCAGGTGCATAAGTGGATATCCTGAGGGTTGGCTGACACTGGAGAGTAGGGCATCTCTCGGGAGCGGTCCTCTTGGGGAGTTGGCACTGCGTTGAAATCACCTCCGATCAGGAGAGGACTGTCAGAGTGTCAGGAGGAGAACCGTGCGGCCAAGTCATCCAGGAACGACTGGTTGCCTGTGTTGGGGCCATAGATATTCCAAAGTTCCAAAGTTTGCTTTCCCAGTTGGAGTGCCAGGAAGGACCATCTGCCAGATTCTTTATTGCTCAGATGATCGATGACAGTGTGAGGTAAGGACTTACTGATGAGTGTGATGACCCCCGCCGATCTGCCTGAAGCCGAGGCTCGTATGGCGGTGCCCACCCAGGATTGATGCATACGGAATATGTCTGTTTCTTTGAGATGAGTTTCCTGTAGGAGTGCTATATCTACTTTCAGCCGTTTAAGGTGACGAAGGATCCGCCGTCGTTTGCTGGGTGATTTTAGTGCCTTGACGTTCCATGTGACAATGTTCAGGGTGGGTCCCATATGTGTAGCGGAGCATCATGTAATGCATAAGGAAGCATATATACATAGTGGAGAGGTACACATTCGGGTATCCCAGTGCCCCCGAAGTGACCATTCATTGTAGTCCAAGGAGATAGAGAGCCCTTCGATAAGGACGGGAGAACCTCCCATTTGGAATCATCGGACAGGTGTTGGCCCTCGATGTGTAGAATACATAGTAGCTCGGTGTAAATCAGGTGAATGCGAGCTTGAGCAAACAAAAGCAATAAACAGTCAAAGGTAACTTGAAGAGCAACAAGAAAAAAAAAAAAAACATCCAGGAGTACGTACTTCCTTTTTTTCTAATGCGAACGGTCATAGGCCGACTGCAGGTGGGGATAACTGTGCTACACACAAGGCCAGTCAGCAACAAGGTCTAGCAAGTTGAGGAAAGGGGTGTCCCCGTCCCGTTTCTCGGTGTTGCATCGAGCACACATTTCCCGCACTGTGCAGCAATGAGTGTAGAACCCTTAAAATAAGAGGTAGAGAACAGTGCAGGGTGAGCAGGGAAAGGGTTGTATCCAGAGCACCAGGCTCATTCTAGCACCAGCCAGTAAAGAAAGAAATAGACGCAGTGCAGCTAGGGGTTGTTCATGCTTTTTTCTTCCTTAGAGGACTTTTCATCGGGGAAGAGGATGTTGGCGCATCCCAGGAATCCAGGATTCTCTGAGCCTGGGTGGCTGAGGTGAAGCTCCATGCCTTACCATCATTGGTAGTGAAGCGTAATACTGCAGTGTACTGCAAAGCAAACATAATGCATTTGTGAACCAACGCCTGGCATACTTCATGAAACGTTTTCCTTACTTTGGTCGTTGCAGCAGAGTAAGTCGCAAATAGGAGTAGTCGAAGGCCATCCACTACCAGGTTGCGCTGCGTGCGATACGCTTGGGAGATAGTTTGCTTGTCATAATAGTCTAAATAATGCACTATGACTGGTCTTGGCTTGTTATCATCTCTGGGTGGGCCTAATCTGTGCGCCCTTTCCACCCTGCAAAGGTCAGGAAGGCCCAAAGCTTTGGGTATTATTGTAGAGCAATAATGACGTAGATCAATCGGTTTCACCGCTTCTCGGATGCCAATGATTCTCCGATTATTGTGGCATGATCTATTTTCTAAGTCCTCCACCTTATCTTGTAAAGCATGTAGTTGGGTAGTGATAGCCGTATTATTGCATTGTGTGTCAACAGCCCACACGCTGCTCCATGGCTTGTATGCGTTGCGTCTGGGCCTCTAAGGTGGCGTTCAATTTACCCATGTGGGGCTGTAAAGTGTCAGCAATAATGGCCACCATATCAGCTTTCAGGCATTTAGTGACTTCTGATACTATTTGCCTGTAATCGAGGGCTGGGAGCGTTGGTGTGAGCTGTATTGACTCACCCTCTGCAGCCTCGTGTGCGTCTGCCTGCTGCATCGTCTCGGGCGCCATGTTGGATGTGGCATTGTCTTCTGAGGGAGGATTCGTTAGTGACCTGCGGGCCTTCGGCTGGCGATCGAGATAGCGATCCATGGTCGGGTGAGCATCGGGGCTGAACTGGCTGTCAGCTGTAGTCGGTTGGTGCTCCGGGACGAAGGTGGAACAAGGTAATGGGACGGAGCTCGGGCCGCTTGTCTACCTCATTAGGCGCCGGAACTGGAAGTCCAGACACATTTTTTAGTTGCGTGGGGGCCGCTACTATACACGGCAGGGGCAGATCCAGAGTCTATTCTCGGAGGGGCATTGCCAGAAAATTAAGTTTTGCTTACAGAATGGTTAATATTTTATTTAAGACGGTTTCCCGGCTACAATCAAGCAGGCCAAACAACATGCAGCCGGCTTCCCTGGCAATCAGGAAGCCGGGCGGCATGTAATTACCTGCCGGCTTCCTGATTACCCGGGAAGCCTGCTCAATGCCAGTGGAAGCACCGGTATTCTTATTTAGTATCGGTGAGTACCAAAAGCAAAATATCGGTACTCGCACTTGATGCCGAAAAACCGGCATTGGTGCATCCCTAGTTTTGATTAAAACAATTTTTTTGTATTGGGACAAGTAGATTGTCATGAAGGGCAAGTAGATGGCTTGCCCTATTTTTTGGGTTTGCAGTTAGGCCTTGTTCACCCTGAAAGCGTGTGCGTTCCAGAGCAGTAGCTGCTGGAATGCACCGCGATCGCATAGAAACTTCCCCTTGCATTTTGGGACGGGAGGGGGTGTGGCGGTGGTGGTGTAATCAATGGCACCGCTTCCACGCCCCTCCGCAAGCCGTGTGATTGAACGCCTCGCAAAACTTTGCGTTGCATATTTTTTGTGTTTGCAGTGGAACGGAACGCTGGCAAAGTTTTGTGAGGCGGTCAATTGCACTGCGGGCGGGGGCGGAAGTGGCCCGCCCCTGCCCCAAAGCGCAAGGGGAAGTTTCTCAGCGATCGCGGTGTGAACAAGGCCTAACTGGAAACGCCAAAAATAGGGCAAGCCCTATTTTTTGCGTTTGCACTGGAACGGAACGCTGGCAAAGTTTTGCCACACGTTCAATCGCACTGCGGGCAGGGGGGCGGGGAAGCGGTGCCATTGAATTAAATGCACCACCACGCCCCGTCCCCCCCAAAATGCAGGGGGAAGTTTCACAGCGATCGCGGTGCGTTCCAGCAGCAACCGCTCTGTAACGCACACGCTGTGAACAAGGCCTTTCTGTGACCTCTGCAGAACGCACCAGCTTGGGCCATAAAAACTCAGCCCCAGGACACCAAGTCTCAGCTGCAGCTGTAGCTTTCCCCCCAGCAAGTCCCAGGGTCAGCTTCTGCTGTTCCCTCCCCCAACCCTCTGCTGGCTTACCAGTGCAGTGACAAACAGCCTCAGGCTCTGCCGCTCAGCCCCCACTGTGCTTGCTTCTCCTTTCCTATTCCCCGCTCCGCGGCCGTCCCAAGAAAAAAAAAAACCTTCCTGCACGTCACGTGTGCAGGAACGTACCAAAATGGCATATGGACGGGGGGGGGGGTCGGCCGGGATGTACCATTTTTTTTGTACGACCGCGGCGGACCCAGCAAGAAGCAGTCACGGACACCTTGCAGAACATACAGCTGTCCCTCCTCCATGTCACAGAGTTTACTGCAGTTCATTGTACAAAGTTTTTTTACAATGAACCGCAGTAAAGTCTGTGACACGGAGGAGGGACAGCTGTCACTATAGACTGCGGGTGGCTCGCTGGCCGTGGAGGCAAGAGTCGGGACAGGAGCGGCACTAATCT
>NW_017306990.1:197418-197953 GCF_000935625.1 Nanorana parkeri
GGGGGGGCAATTGCCCCGTTGCCCCCCCCCCTGGATCCGCCACTGATACACGGAACCAGTGTTAATGTCTACATATGTTACAAGCGGCAACTGCCACCCATTCAAATTAATGATCAGGTGACAGCTGCTGCATGTACACATGTAATCATATGTGAAAGGATTCTGCCACTATCAATGGTTACACAATTGTTTATCCAGGCATAGTGATTGTTTTTGTAACTGCATGTAATAATATAACATACAATTACATGCGGTGTGCAGGTGTGTACATGCAGTGGCTGTCACCCGATCATTAATTTTAATGGGTGACAGTTGCTGCATGTAAACGTCAGATTAGGGATTCCTGCTGCAAGAAAAAGCAAGTTTGTGACACAGGAATCCCTAATAGCACCTGAAATATAGGTGGGAATGGGGCCTAATATACATACAGAAAAATACAACCCCCCACACTAATATACCCCCCCCTGCACAAATAAAATAATACCACTCCCCCCCCCACACACATAATACACTTCGCCCCCCCTTCTAAGCCCCC
>NW_017306990.1:198034-213157 GCF_000935625.1 Nanorana parkeri
ATGTATATGTTACTGTGATTTTAACATTTCACAAATATGTAAATAAATATTGTTTGATTTTAATTGGGTACTCTGAATGTCTTCTATGTAGATTTTTCTTGTAGATAGTGTTGTATAATGGTATATAAAGTAGCTAAACAAAAAACTGAAAAAAACCCCCCCTTATTTAATATTTACCAACATTTGAATAAAATGTTTAATATCATTAATAAATGCCTCAGTAGATACAACCATGTGCTGTAAGAAAAAGTGTAATAGTTCACCTAACATGGAAACATACCACACGAACAGTAGGTTGACCAGGTTGATTTACTGTATATAATCTTTTTGGCAGATAGTACTGTAGATTCTAGACATGTGCACTGCCAAAAAATTTGTTTAGTTTCGTTTTAAATTCGGATTTGTGTTATTTCATTTTTCAGGATTCGGGTGTGAAAGTCAATTTGGATTCGGAATTCTGATTCGGACGAAATTCGGTAGCGTTAGTACGAACGTTCGTTTCGTTTTCTGTTCTTATTCGTTTCTTATTCGTTTCATTCGTTTGCAGCAAAAGTGACATTTGAGGGGGAAAAATATTTTTCTCCTTCTCTAATGTCACTTTGCTCCAACGAACGAAACGAATAAGAAACGAATAAGAACAGAAAACGAAACGAACGTTCGTACTAACGCTACCGAATTTCGGAAATGGAAATTCGGATTCGTTTGCATTCGTTATGTCTGTAATTCGGAATTCGGATACATCCGAATGTCCGAATTTCCGAAAATTCGTCCGAATTTTGATTCGGAACGAAACGAATCGCACATGTCTAGTAGATTCCACTATGTGGCTGTGCTCTCATGTTCTCCGTATTGCAGTAGTGGGCTGACAGGTGGCTAATCTGATTGCATGCGGAACAGCAGTGTGTAAGCTATCATAGGCAGGGACATATCTCATTGCCAGATGGATATCTATGTGCCTGAGGTGTGTGGGCAGTGGAAAAGGTGACTATGTAGGATATCAGCTGGCGGGTTAGCTCTGGGAATCTCAAAGGCAAGAGGAAGTTACCTAAGCTACCATACAACAAATAGAGTACACCAGATTGTGTGCAATATTTGTACTTGCCTGTGTGGGTCCAGCCAGCTAGATTTTGGGTGAGTCTCCATTTATTGTTGGCTGGCCATAAGAACCTGTAAATGGGTGTTTGTTCTAACTCTAGAGGTCATATTGCCTGTTTTTTCTAACCTGTACTGCTAGAGAGAGCAGCGTATGTGTGGTCTGTGAGCCCTCAAGGCCAGTCTGATGCTTAGATTTTAGTTTGTGTTCTTCTGTTTACACATACTACTTGCGTCCTCCTGGATTGGGGGAACCTTGATGCTATAAATATCCAAAGGGTAACATATTTTACTGTATTACAAAACATATAGCAACAAGCTATATCCCCCCTAAAATTAATTTTCTATCAATAAACAATCCAAGATGTATATACTGTATAACAAACAGTGCATCAACAGTATTTAAATACATATAAAATACATGTAATAATAACCCAAATCAAGACTACCTCTAGAGGCAAATACATTAAAGCCAAGCAAATACCGGCGCCGCCGGTTACGAGAGGATGGCCAATTAGGACGTTTTAGTGGAAACACAGATGAGGCAGCTCCCACCGGTCAAAATGACCTCCGATCTGGGAAATACAAAGAAAAACAGAGCGCCTCCATTTATTCAAACGGCAAAACAGCTGAAAATGTACTCACAAGAAGGATCGATCAATAAAAGCATGTAGGATGATGCAATGGGAATCACTGGCAGCGGGAGTCTCACAGAATGAAACCGATCAAACGTCCTCTGCCCCTGTGAGTTCGAACGGTCTACGCGTTTCAGGGGCACTCCCCCTTCATCAGAACTTTTTTGAGGTTGTGGATTTGGGGTTCTTGGGGTTTTCATGAGCTGTAAGCCATAATCATCACAATTATGACAAATCACGGCTTGAATTATCTTGCATTGCATGTAATGAGTCTATCTCATATATTAGTTTCACCTTTTAAGTTGCATTAGTGAAATAAATTAACTTTGCACGATATTCTAATTATTCGAGTTTCACCTGTAGCTTATATTAGTCACAAGGCTAACTCCCATTCACAGTGGTCATATATGCAAAGCAAAATATTGGCAAAAAGCAGCTCAAAAAGGTTTGCCCGCCAGCCCAGGCTAGGATAAAAAGTACATATTGTGAATTTTAGATAATGATGATCAGTTCATCATTGCACAATTTTCTTTAATTCATATAACTAAAGAAAATTGTCCAAAGCACTGTCTCTATGGTGGCAAACAGATATGCTTCAAAGAGTGTCCATAAAATACCATACAAGTCCTCCTGGAAATGGGAGCATTGTTACCTATACAAGGCATATGTATACAAATGAATATGACAATGGAGAGACAGACTCTTAGGTGCAGGAGCTCACCGGGGAAGTGATTAACATCCACTAGCAGGACACACTGGGAGCACAAGGAAATGAGACATCAATATTGGGAAACACACAGAGGGAGCTTGCTACACAGGAAAGATGCACACAAGGCATGGTGTGTGATACAGGAGCTCAGATACAGAGAATTTACACAGGGGGACGTGTATAACACAGGGACTACTGCACACAGGGTAACATGCACAAGGGAAGATGCAGGACAAACGCAAACAAAGGAATCAACTGGAAGCTGTGCAATGGGAGACGTGCAAAGCACGGCCACCTATGCACTGGGACGGAGCACAAGGAATGCACAGAGTACGGGCGATGCACTGGAAGACACAGAGAAGTGGGTGCAAGCAACAAAGAAGGTAGGAGGCCAACACACCAGAGCAAAGAGGAACTGCAACAAACAAGGACAGAAGAATGAGCACAAGGAAAAGCCAACAGAGAGGTTACCGGGTATACTGGCCGAAAACAGGAAGCACCAGGATACAGGGAAGCAAAGGGAAAAAAGCCAACACAGGAATCCAAGAAGGTACTAAGCACAGGAGACCACAAGCACAGGAGAGTTTGTGAACATAGGGATCCAGAAAGGGTCACAGGAGGTCCGGCACAAGGGATAGGACTTGTTGCTGGAACACAGGGCAACAAGTGAGGCAGTGGTAAATAGGGGCATACTGTTTGCCTGCAGCCCTGTGGAACACCATAGGCTGACAGCCAAGAACTAGGGACCAAAGGGAAAACACTGCATGGATTGCCGGACATTGTGACAACAACAAAGTAAACCATAAATGTTATATATTCAATTACAGTATTCCCCAAACCACTGAGAAGCTGTTGAATATCAGTACAAAAAGACAAGTTCTCATGCAAAAGCAACTGTTGCCCCCCACTGCCCCAGGAACAGGATTACATATGAGGGGGCACAAGTAGTTCCCATCACAGTACCCTGCACCTGCAGGTAGTGGTCGTCTAAAAAAATGAACAGATGATGTGCTAACAAAAAAGGTAAAAGTTGTACAGTTGTAAAGAATCATTGTCTCTGTAAGACATCACATTCCTTGAGGAATCACTATATCACTTCAACCCCTCATCAAGTGGGATGGAGGAATACAGCAACTCTACACCCAATTCATTTAAAATAGTCTCCTTAGGCAAAATAATTTCCTCCAAAATATACAAACAAATGCAGGGTAACCTTAACATATGGTAAAGCCTTTACATGTTCCCTCAGAAAGGCAACACTATATAAGCAACATTTTTTCAGTAAGCAAGCCATTTCCTGACACGACTTGATGACTGGAAGGGTCCAAAAAATTCTTATGGACCTGAGAAAGGGCATCACATGCACCATATATTGGATTTTCCACCTTGAGATATTCTGCCACATAACCTGATCTTCAACAGCTCTTTTTATAATCATCCAAAGTTCCTTTTTAAAACTGTCTACTCTTTTTCATGTATTATCTTTCAGTAACAGTCCCTATTACTTAAGATTTTTAACAAATGTATAACATTCTCTATTCATCACTAGTGTCTTGCCTCTCTTGTAAGCCAGCTTAATAACCAGGTCAACAATCTTGGACAAATTCCCCCCAAAATTATGCTGTGCTAATGTTAGATTATCTTCTTCAATAGATGGAATGTAAGACATACTTATCTACACCATTATCTATTCTACAAAGGCGGGTAGGTTGATATTAGTAGCGATGGAAGTGAAAGTGTTTGAAGGCTTTTTAAATTGTGGATCGACTGCGTATACTCAAAGTCCTTAGTGCTTGCTTACTCCCATAACTCCATCAATGTCCATAAACATCTATAATCTTCCACATTATAGATGATCTTTCTAGTCATCAACTAATCCACTTAAAGGTATACTTTCTTTTTTCTTTGATCAGTTTTCAAAAGGATCTTTCGAGCAAACAAATTAAATGTACTATAGTCCAGTGAAATTACAGTACCAAGCAATATATTGCTTCAAATAGTGCAATATGTTCATCTGCAATTAAATGCAGCATGTTCCGTTTTGTTCCATCACACACCAAAGCAGTTGTATGAATTGAGCCTAATGCAAACAATGGGGACTTCACCTGGGAATGATCCTGCGTGAGCTGGTCTTCTGCAGTAACACCTAAGGAGTGCACATATAAGACCACTGGTGTATACTGCTTCAGCCAGGTCAGGAGTCTCTCAGAGGTACAGTGAATCCACCCGAGGCCCTGATTACCCTGAAAGTCCCGTGTTTAAAGTATCCCAGGGAGTCTGAGCCACAATAGGGAGTGGCCATGCAGCATTGAGTTAAAGGAGAAGGTAATGAATAGCTTGGCATTGCACAGGATGTGCATGTGCACAGCATGCCATCCGGCAAGCGCCCACCATTACATTACATATATACTGTACTGTAGTTACTTACAATAGATAGATAGATAGGGCTTTGGCTACCATGAGGGAGTTTAACCTTCTCTATTGCTATTTATTTATGAGGGGTTCAGCCTCACAACAACAATCCCCCTGGTGCTGGATGTTGCCATAAGATAACACTTTAAGGTAGCTCATATTTTGGCTGATTCTTGCTGAATCGGTTGAAATTCAGGTCATAGGTGTTCCTGTTGGCACCGCCCAGCTCCACAAACTAACTACAAAATTGAAGGAGCAGCGTGGAAAATTGTCAGACGAATTATGGCTACATCCAATCAGATGCAGTCACTGTCTGGTTATTTAGACAGCCGGAATGCTGCTGTTTGAATACAATAGCTGGCAGGTTGAGATTCCTCCATCCACACTTTATAGCATTGATGGAAGAATCTACTAAATTGCTTTCATTCAGCCCACGAGCGAAATAAGAGAAATCTATACATGGCTAGTTTTGGACTAATGGTCAGCCAGATGCCCTCCACAAGACTGATGATACGCAATCCCAAATTAAGGAATGTCACATCTTGCCTCTCATTTCTGGGATAGTCCACCACCTAAACCCCTTTTAAGGGTAGTCAAAAGTGAAAATCATCTAGTATTAACCTCACATTTTTATAATACACACACATACAGTATATATAACATTCTACAAAGAGGTGAGTAGAGATCTGGATAGAGGAAAGCCAGTGGATGTTGTGCACCTGAAAAGCATTTGACACAGTACCACATGAACACTTAATACATAAGCTTACATCTGTGGGCATAGATGAAATGGTGTGTACATGGATAGAGAACTGGCTATGGGAACGTGTCCAGAGAGTATTGATAAATGGCTCTTTTTCACAATGGTCTAAGGCTGAGAGAGGCGTGCCCCAGGGTTCTGTGCTAGGCCCAATACTGTTTAACCTGTTTTATTATTGATATTGGGGAGGAAGTTAATAGCCATGTTTCTGTGTTTACAGATGACACTAAAATTGGGCGTGTAATAGACAAAGGCTTAGACATAGCATTACAGAAGAACCTGAATAAAAAAGGGGAGTGGGCAACTATGTGGCAGATGAGGTTTAATGTTGCAAAATGTAAAGTAATGCACTTTGGGGTTAAAAACAGGTAATCAGAATACACATTAATAGGTGCTCCACTAGAGAAGTCAGAAATGAAAAAAGATTTGGAGGTCATAGTAGACCACATATTGAATAATAGCTTGCAATGCCAGGCTGCAGCAAACAAAGCTAGCCGAGTACTGTCATGTATTAAAAAGGGAATGTACGGGGGCTTGGCCGGCATTCGAACTGTATGGACGCTGCTTGAAAGAGCTCCGTGCAGCATCGCGCCCTGAGGCTACCAAAAGCTACATCCAGCAGACTGCCAGACATCCCCGGGCTATATCACCTGACTGCTGATTTACATTCATTTGTGTCCCAACTTAAATCAGACCTAAACCAAATGGTGGTCCGTGTATCCCACGTGGAAGACAAAATGGGGGAATTTGCTGAAACATTTAATGATCTAGTGGACTCTCATAATAATAGGGAAGACGATATTGAATGGATGAAAGCTAAAATGGCAGACCTAGAAGATAGGTCTCGCCGGAACAACATTAAACTGAGGGGCATACCAGAGTCGATAGCACAAGGAGATCTGCCCCAATATGCCCAGACCCTATTCCAATTGATACTTTCAGAAGCGACCCCCACTGATCTTATTATAGATTGCATACATCGTCTCTCTAAACCTTCGTTTCTACCGGACAAGGTACCCAGAGATGTCTTGCTGCGGATGCATTTTTTCCATGTTAAAGACAAACTGCTCCAAGTGATCAGAGATGCTACACATATACCTAAACAGTATACACATCTACAATTTTTCACCGATCTCTCTCAACATACCATGATGTTCCGCAGACATCTCCTCCCTGTCACCAAAGCTCTACGGATAAACTCCTTATAACCAAAGGTGACACGTACACAGTGATGTCCCCAGATCAGGGACTGTCCCTACTCAAAAAGTGGGATATTCGCCCTCCTGCGGAATCCAGCCCCCGGTCCATTGGACCTCCACGGGGCTCCTCACCTGAATGGCGTTCTCCACGACGCAACCGTAATTCACGAGCTGAAGAGAATGATGCGGGTTGATTATATGGCAGTTATCATATACCAGCCTTATGCCTCCTGGTGTCACACTGCTCACTCTACATACCCCCGTATGTTGTGCAGCGCACATCGCTGCATTGTGATCCCGATATGGGATCTTGTTTTTATCTGTTTCAAGTTTGACTTTCCTGTTTCTCTTTTATGTTTATATCTTTTTTTGAGCCACCCAAGGTAGCTTCCTATATACAAATCCATGATGCTTTACACCGATGAGAGACTACCTACCTCCCAGAGCCTGCTGGACTTTCCACCTTTACTGACCCACCACCCACTTCCTACCACCGGTACTGTAAGTATGCCTCATACATCTAGCGATCTGAATTACATTCAAGATGCCGATTAACATAATGTCTCTTAACGCCAAAGGCCTCAATCATCCCGCCAAGAGGAAAAACCTGTGGTGGGAAGTCAGGTCTCTCCGTGCGGATGTTGTTTGCGTCCTAGAAACACATTTTTCTCTCTCCCAAGCCCCACAATGCTCCCATAAACATTTCCCACACAACTACCATGCTAACTCATCCAATAAAACAACAGTCACGTTCTCTGAAGTCTCTTATTATAGCGACCCCAAAGGTCGGTTCCTTATACTAGTATGCAATATTAACTCAGCTATTTATACTATTGTCTATGTATACACACCTAACGCTCATCAAGTTCGCTTTTTACATAAAGTTTTCAAAAAACTGTCTGACCTTAGACAGGGCTCTGTAATAATATGTGGTGACTTCAATATGGTTATGGATGCATCCCTGGATTCTTCAAATCCTTCCAAACGACACTCACCAGATATGCAACGACTTATGTCTGAGGAATCCTTGTTTGATGTATGGCGATGTCTACATGCATCAGAAAGAGACTACACTTTTTTCTCAACCCCACACAACTCTTATTCTAGAATTGATTTTATTTTTGTAGACAAACAACTATTTACACGGATTCATGATTCTAAAATTCACGACATTTCGTGGTCGGATCATGCGCCAGTGTCAATCTCTATCTCTGATCGCTCCGTATGTCCTAATGTTTATATGTGGCGTAATAATGTGTCTCAAATGCTTCTTCCTTCCAACAAACAGTTGATTGAAAAAGCAATGAAAGAGTGTTTTGATATTAATACCTCCGCTGTTGAAGATATATATTGTCTATGGAATGCCCATAAGGCTGTTATCAGGGGACTCCTGATGCAAATCGGAGCTCGCACGAAAAGACAGAGGGCCAGCCACCTCGCACACCTGCTCTCTCAAATTCGCACATTAGAAGTTCAAAACAAATCACACCCCTCCCTAAATACCTCTACAGCCATAGGTAAACTAAGAGCAGACCTTAGACTGTTTCTCTTAGAACAGCATGACAACCAAATCTTTCGCTACAAAGCTAACTTCTATTCCAATGGCAGTAGAGCAGGGAAACTCCTAGCGAACCGTCTCAAATCCCAACGAGGGCGAACTAAAATCCCCTACATAATCCATCCAAAAACTAAGAAAAGGGTATGGCATCCACAAGAGATAGCTGACGCTTTCAGCTCCTGCTATAGTGACCTCTATAATCTTACAGACGACCAAAAAACTCCCCAACCCTCGGATGCAACTGTTCTTAACTTCCTGAATAAAATCTGCCTACCTACTCTAAATGATGACCAACTTAATAACCTCAATACACCCATCACAGCACAAGAAATCCAAAGCACTATTAAATCTTTACCTCCCAACAAAGCGCCCGGGCCAGATGGCTTCACTAGCGAATACTACCAAACCTTTGACCATATCCTCTTGCCTTACCTAACGCAGGTGTGCGAAAAGGCCTCCACCTCTGCCTTTTTTCCCCCCGAAAATGTTGACTGCTACCATTGTGACAATACCAAAACCGGGGAAAACTCCTGACTGTCCCCAGAACTTTCGCCCCATTTCACTTTTGAATACTGACTTAAAATTGTATGCCAAGATCTTAGCTAATAGGATAAACAAGGTTCTCCCCTCGATCCACCCAGACCAATCAGGTTTTGTTAAGGGTAGAGGTGCGCCAGATGCCACACGTCGCGTTCTCAATATAATTCATCATGCCCGTAGCTCCAAGACACCCTCTCTGCTTCTTGCTTTAGACGCAGAAAAAGCTTTCGATAGGGTGCACTGGGGCTATATGCAACATGTCTTATATAAGTTTGGCTTCTCAGGCTGGATAATATCCGCCATTATGGCACTATATTCAACACCCTCTGCTCAAGTGTTTACATCGGACGCTGTATCTAAACCCTTTACTATAACCAATGGCACTAGACAAGGATGCCCTCTCACCCCGTTGATCTTTAACATGACCATAGAACCCCTAGCAGAAACCATTAGATCCCATACTCAGATCTCAGGATTCCACTTCAACCAGCACCAACACAGGATCAGTCTCTTTGTAGATGATATTCTACTACTCCTTTCCAACCCAGAAACCTCCCTGGCTGCAGTATCCACAGTACTAGATTCCTTTAGTGCAGTGTCATACTACAAAGCTAATAGTTCGAAATCTCAAAATCTCATAGTGACCGATTAGCGGTAACTGCACACGGGCGTATTGCGGTACGCCAAGTGCCACATGCGTGGCCACGCTTCCGTCACTCGCATTGGCGCCAATCGGCCTATTTAAACACTGAGCAGCAACTGCTAGTTGCTGGAATATCTCAGCTGTACCTGTAACCTGTGTTCCTGAATCTGTATCCTGTGATTGACCTGGCTTGCTTCTTTTTCCTGCTATCCGGTTCTGACCCGGCCTCCATTGACTACGTCGCTGTCTACGATCCTGACTCTCCTGGCCTGCATCCTGCATCTGGCATCCTGCATCTGGCTTCCTGCATCTGACATCCTGCATTTGGCTTCCTGCATCCGCCATCCTGCATCTGGCATCCTACATCTGGCTTCCTGCATCCACCATCCTGCATCTGGCTTCCTGCATCCTGCATCTGGCATCCTGCATCCGCCACCCTGCATCTGACATCCTGCATCTGGCTTCCTGCATCCGGCTCACCAGCGTCCACAGGCACTGGTGTCTCCTCCGTCTGTACGCTACCTGTACCACAACCAGGGGTGCTCCGACGAGAGTTACAAAATAAGCCTCCCTCATCATTCAGACCATACCAGGTACGTGACACTATGTAACTATATACACAGTGTTGTAGCTTGGTAAAAAAAAAAAAAATCAAGAGCATGAAAGGAGAAAGGGGAGGACATAGACAAGTGAGAGCTATTTGAATGTCTCATCCAATCTGAATGTTACTGACATAAAATGTTTGTTGACTTGCTGGCAACAACAGCAGAACAAATCTAAGGATTTTTTAGTATTAAAAGGTTATATTTATATGTACAATAGAAACCGTGAACCAGGTAATGCAGGGAGCCTTTTACCCCCAAAATCTTTTTACTGTAGTATTTTCCCAAGGCTACATTCACACTTTGTGTTAACACATGTGCATTAATGCAAAGTGGGCATACTACCGTAAGGCAACCCTTCCTTTTGAATGGGCTTGACAGTGCACCCTAATGCACAAAAAACACACTTGCAGTATTTTTAGCACTACAACGCATACTGGATGTGCTGTGATGTGTTGAACTGTGCATTGACAGCTACGGCACAAGTGCATTGGGATGCCGTTATAATTGAATGATACCACAACATTTATCTTATCATGCACAACAACATTGTTATAATGTGCACTAAAACACAACGCATAAGTGTAAATAGGGTTTTATTTAATGGGCATATCTACATATGTTTCAAGAATTGGATACACAAACACTTTGCAAAAACAATATTCACTCCATGTTGTCTCAATATTCAGGCATGGAATGCATACAATGAAAAATTGATACAAATTGTAACCAGTGATTTTATATTGCTTTTTTTCAAAGCATTGCAGACTGATCCATCAGGAAAAAAAAATGCAACACAGTAAGTACAGTATAATCAAGTGTTATTGGTGTGTCATTGCTGTTATTGTATGTACAAAGCTATGCTCAATGGAATGGAATGCACAACAACAATGTGGAGTGCTTGAATGACGAATCAAAGCCTGTGAACATTTGAATTATTCCACTTAACCTTGATTTTTTTTTTTAAAGATTCAGCTCCTACATTTTCAATTCTTTGTGAAACATACAATCATTTTCACTTATTTATTTTCACGTTTTCAACTAACCTTCCATTCATCTCTGCAGAAAGCAATTAAAAACTATTTCTGATTTTATCTGGAGTCCTTGTAACAATACAAATGATCTTATCTGACAACATTTAAACTTTTTCATGGTCGGAGAGTTTCAAGGTCTCATTTATTATCTGTAAGTTCATTTGACTGGTCTATATCACCTTGTGGTGGCATTCCATCCAAACTCAAATTAACACATTTTGTACTGCACTGAAACACACAGCCACTAGTGTTGGGCTGGATGTTCAAGTTGAACATGAGTTCGACTCGAACATCGCTGGTTCATGTGTTCACCGAACACACAAACTATAAGGGTGTTCGGTGGTCTGTCCGACCGCTGAACGCCCCACAAGGCAATGCGCCTTGTGAAGCCCTAATCGGCTAAAGGCTTGCCCAATCAGAGCTCAGTACTCTGTAAGTGCCATGATTGGGCAAAGTCACTGCTAAGTCCCAGCAGCAAACTATATAAGGCTGCTTACACCACAGCCCTACGTAGTGTGTTGCTGGATAGGGTTGGGCTCGATGTTCAAGCCGAATGTGAGTTTGACTCGAACATTGGTTATTCGTGTGTTCACAGAACACATGGACTATAAGGGTGTTCTGCGGTCTGTGCAACTGCTGAACACCCCACAAGGCAATGCGTCTTGTGAAGCCCTAATTGGCTAAAGGCCTGCACCTGACCACGAACTGTCAGGGTGTTTGGCTTGCCATTCGCCAGCCGCGCAGCCCGCACATTTGGCTAAAGCCTTGCACCTGACCACAAAGACAAGACTTTGCCCAATCAGGGCACAGATAACAATGAGAGCCATGATTGGGCAAAGTCATGATTCTGCCCAATCATGGCTCACCCTGTTACAATGCTAAACAGTTGGTCTGAGCTAGCTGTCACTGCTAGCTCCACCCAAATGTTTATATGTTACCGATATCTGTGAAAATGCCATTATGCAGCATGTGTTCGTTGCAGCGATGGGACGGAGCTCGTCAGGTTTTTAAAAATTATTTATATATATTTATTTATTTATTATTTATTATTTTAAAAGCTGAACTTTGTGATTGACGTTGGCTTACAACATTGGATCAATTTTTTTTTTAAATAAAAGACTTGTCAAAAACATGTCTTTTGTTTTTTTTTTCAAATAAAGGATTTTTTCAAAGTCTGGACTTTTTATTTACAATTTTATTTAACCCTTTAGTGAATGGGTAGGGGTACAAGTACCCCTTACTCACTGACTAGGGGGGAGTCGGCATCTGGGTGCCCCTTTATTAAAGGGGTATCCTGATGTGAATAAGCCCCCTGCCCGCACCCCCACAACCAACAACGCCCCAGGGCTTTTGGGGAAGAAACCCTTGTCCCCATCAGCATGGGAACAAGGTGCTTTTCCAGGGGTGACCCTGGAAAAGCACCCTCACAGGGCCAAGGCCCTATGCTTGGATATTTAGGAGGTGAGGTCCCTCCTAAATATTCCTACCAGTCCTTAAGTGTCTGGTGTGACTTTGAAGGGGAACCCCACACTTTTTTTTTTTTTTACTCAGGGTCCCTCCTAAATATTCCTACCAGACTTATAGGGTCTAGTATGACTTTTGGGGGGAACCCCACGCTTTTGTAAAAGAAAATTGGTCCCCCTAACATTCCTACCAGACCTAAAAGGGCTTGGTATTGTTTAGGAGGGGGAACTGCATGCTTTTAAAAAAAAAAAGTGATTTTTTTTTCTTTAGGAGTGTCAGTTTTGCTGCAGCAGGTTCCATGCATCGTACAGATGTGCCACTTTACAAGCAGGTTAAGGGGACCACTCAGGCACAATATTTAAAGGAATTTTTCATTTTTATTGGTACCTTTTAAGTGAAGTTAAAATCACTGCTTCTTCAAAAACAATATTTTTGAAAAGTTTTTTCTTCATTGATTCCTGTCCCCCAGGGCAGTACCCGGATCCCCACACACTTTTTATGGCCAATAACTTGCATATAAGCCCTCCTAAAAGGAGACAATTGTTTTTGAAAGTTCTACCGCCATTGACTTTCATTGTGCTCAAGTTCGAATTCAAACTTTTTGCATGTGCTGAAGTCCGAATTCAAACCGAACAGTTCAGCCCACCACTATTGATGGATTTAGAAAAGAGAGTATATATATCAGAGTTCTATATGGCAGTAACCACCTACGCTTTAACCTCCCTAGCGGTATTCCCGAGTGTGGCTCGGGGTTCATTTTCAATACCAAAAGCGCTAACCCCGAGCCACACTCGGGATTGCGCAAAAGTGTCACTTACCTTGTCCCTGCAAGCCCACGGTGTCCTCAGCCTAGAGGGAGGGGGTGCCAATGATGGACAACAAACTGGCACTCATGTTCCCCCAACCACAGCATACTACCAGGTTGGCTCCAGTGACGAGGACAGAGGGGATGATGATGATGATGATGAGGGCAGACTTTACTTGGGTGCCTGATCGAACAGAGGAGGAAAGTGAGGAGAAGGCACAACCCCAATGAGGCAGGGTGTCCTCCAGGGGCTGCCATATGAGCACCCACCCCATTGCATCAGAAGGCAGAGCTACACTGGTGCAGGGAGCGCTGTTGTCTTGCAGCACACTTCCAGGAACTCAGGTGTGTGGGAGTTTTTCAGCACATGTGCAGCAGACCGCAGCATTGCTATTTGCAACCTGTGTCTGAAGCAGATCAAGCATGGCAAAAACATCAACCGCTTGGGTACCACATGCTTGAAGAAACATCTGACCACCTGGCACACAGCCCGTTAGCAACAGCACCATAGAAAGGGCCACACTTCTACTCGCTCCTCATCTGTCATCTCTACCCCCACTATACGTCATGCCATGTCAACAACCTCAACTGAGAGGGATGATGATATAGCATTGGGTGTCACAGGTCCTTCCGCCAAATCTGCCAGCAGTCCACCAGCAACTATTTCATTAATGAATACCTCAATACTGAGGCATTCATTAATGACTCAATACTGAGGCATTCATTAATGACGGGTAACCGCTGAGAATCAGCGGTTAAAAGGCATTATAGAGCCTTAAAAAACTTGTCACGTACAGTGTACGTGGCCAGTCATATAGGCACTTTGTGACGGGACGTACAGTGTATGTCTCCCGTCACCAAGGGGTTAAAAAGACCTACACTATATTGCAAAAAGTATTGGGACACCTGCTTTTACACGCACATGAACTTTAATGGCATCTCAGTCTTAGTCTGTAGGGTTCAATATTGAGTTAGCCCACCCCTTGCAGCTATAACAGCTTCAACTCTTCTGGAAAGGTCTCCACAAGGTTTAGGAGTGTGTCTATGGGAATGTTTGACTATTCTTCCAGAAGCACATTTGTGAGGTCAGGTACTGATGTTGGACGAGAAGGCCTTGCTTGCAGTCTACGCTCTAATTTATCCCAAAGGTGTTCTATCGGGTTGAGGTCAGTCAAGTTCCTCCACAACAAACAAACTCATCTATGTCTCTTTGGACCTTCCTTTGTGCACTGGTTTGCAGTCATGTTGGAATAGTAAGGGGCCATCCCCAAACTGTTCACACAAAGTTGGGAGCATGAAATTGTCCAAAATGTCTTGGTATGCTGATTCATTAAGAGTTCCCTTCACTGGCACGGAGGCTCCAGGGATGCCTCTCACTGACTCAAGTAGCGGCTGTCACAAGGAATGCGCGGCTCTCAGTACAATGCGGGCTCTACAGGAGGCGGAGCATCTCGTCAGTACCTGGACTGAGCAGGCTGCGGGACATAGAAAAAGTCGGGAGAAGCCAGCTAATAGTGGTTCAGTGTGGGGGAAGGAGAGGCACGGGGGTGATTGGGGGCAGTGCTGAAGCTAGGGGGGCATGTGCCTTGGGCACCGCCGGCAGGGCCAGTGGCAGATTCGATAGGGGGGAAACAATTAATATTATTACTGTGCTGGGTGGCACCACTCGC